>NC_053389.1:625158597-625427210 GCF_905171765.1 Bufo bufo | reverse complement strand
AAAGGGGACCACCAGAGGACCAGGTAGCAGGTATATTAGACGCTGTTATCAAAACAGCGTCTAATATACCTGTTAGGGGTTAAAAAAAACACATCTCCAGCCTGCCAGCGAACGATCGCCGCTGGCAGGCTGGAGATCAACTCTCTTACCTTCCGTTCCTGTGAGCGCGCGCGCCTGTGTGCGCGCGTTCACAGGAAATCTCGCGTCTCGCGAGATGACGCGTATATGCGTGACTCTGCGCAGGGCTGCCGCCTCCGGAACGCGAATCTGCGTTAGGCGGTCCGGAGGTGGTTAAAGACGGCCCTGTACATAGCGCAGGGAGAGACGTCAGCAGGCACTTGGGGATCCAAATTGCCATTATACTGCTGCTTTCAGGTTTGCGACAGATGATACCTCTGTAATTCCAGCAAACCTTGCTTGTTATTGGGGTGCAAGTGCTGTATGACACAGCCATTAACAGGGTGTATTACGAGGAAATATTTATATGTCTTATTAGCCCTTGTGCGGTACAGTTATATGCTCTAAAGCCTTTTTGGTGTCTATAAGTGGGGTAAAAAAGGGCTTATTTGCCGTTCAGCGGTGCAGTTATATCTTCTAAATCCTTTTTTGGCAACTATTAGTGGGAAATAAAAGTACTATTTACTGTTCAGTGGTGCAGTTATATGTTTAAAAGCCTTTTTTGGCCTGTATAAGTGTAAAAAAAGGGCTTATTAGCCATTGTGTGGTGAAATGAGAAAATTTCAACTCTTTTTGGCGTGTATTAGTGGCAAAAAAAAGTATTATTTGCCGTTCAGTGGTGCAGTTATTTGTACTAAAGCCTTTTTTGTTGTGTATTAGTGGCAAGAAAAAGTAATATTTTACATTCAGCTGTGCAGTTATATGTTCTAAAGCTTTATTGGCCGTTCACCGGTGCAGTTATATGTTCTAAAGCTTTTTTGGCGTGTATTAGTGACAAAAAAAAGTATTATTTGCCGTTGTGTGGTGAAGTGACAAAATTACAGCCTTTTTTGGGGTGTATTAATTTCCTTTTTATTAACTTATTTGATCTAACGGTATGTCAGACAGAGAAGTGACAGGCCATGCACAGGGGAGGGACAGAGGCCTAAATGTTTCTGGCACAGGTCACAGCAGAGTAAGGGGGCACTTAAAGACGCCTGAGCTCCCAGTGTCAGCTAGCAGTCGTGTCTTGACCAGCAACCCAGCGGTTCTTAAATGGTTGACTCGGTCATCCACTTCGTCTCAAGTGACATCAATCACCCCCAGCCAAGAGTCGGTGGCTTCGTCAAAAGAGATGTCCCGAATAGTTCGCCGGCGAATAGTTCCCGGTGAACATAGCTTGTTCGTGTTCGCCACGGCGGGCGAACATATGCGATGTTCGGTCTGCCCCCAATACATCATCATTGAGCAAACTTTGACCCTGTACCTCACAGTCAGTAGACATATTCCAGCCAATCAGCAGCAGACCCTCCCTCCCAGACTCTCCCACCTCCTGGACAGCATCCATTTTAAATTCATTCGGAAGCTGCATTCTTAGTGAGAGGAGGGACAGTGCTGCTGCTGCTGCTGATTTAATAGGGAAAGCGTTAGCTAGGGCAGTGTTCTGTGTCCACAGACTCATCTGCTGTAAGGACAGTGTCCTGACAGCACCCCAAAAAGCTCTTTTTAGGGCTGGTACATCAGTCTGCTTTTTTATATATATATATATATATATATATATATACATATATATATATATTGCAGTTGCCTGCCTGTGTGTGAGAGGCTGCAGGCTCACAGACTGTACTGTGTGCACACCATTCATACAGGGTGTCACAGACAGTACCTTGCAGATAAAAAAAAGTCAATTTATAATATTTTTTTTTATATAATCGCAGTTGCCAGACAGTGAGAGGCTGCAGGCTCACAGACTGTACTGTGTCCACTGGCCAGGCCACCACTCATACCATTACAGGGTGTCACACTCACAATACCTGGCAGATAAAAAAAAGCCAATTAATTTTTTCTCTGTGATATAATCGCAGTTGCCAGACAGTGAGAGGCTGCAGGCTCACAGACTGTACTGTGTCCACTGGCCAGGCCACCACTCATACCGTTACAGGGTGTCACACTCAAAATACCTGGCAGATAAAAAAAAGCCACTTTATTTTTTCTCTGTGATATAATCGCAGTTGCCAGACAGTGAGAGGCTGCAGGCTCACAGACTGTACTGTATCCACTCTCCAGGCCACCACTCATACCGTTACAGGGTGTCACACTCACAATACCTGGCAGATAAAAAAAAGCCAATTAATTTTTTTCTCTGTGATATAATTGCAGTTGCCAGACAGTGAGAGGCTGCAGGCTCACAGACTGTACTGTGTCCACTGGGCAGGCCACCACTCATACCGTTACAGGGTGTCACACTCAATACCTGGCAGATAAAAAAAAGCCAATTTATTTTTTCTCTGTGATATAATCGCAGTTGCCAGACAGTGAGAGGCTGCAGGCTCACAGACTGTACTGTGTCCACTGGCCAGGCCACCACTCATACCATTACAGGGTGTCACACTCACAATACCTGGCAGATAAAAAAAAAACACTTTATTTTTTCTCTGTGATATAATCGCAGTTGCCAGACAGTGAGAGGCTGCAGGCTCACAGACTGTACTGTGTCCACTGGCCAGGCCACCACTCATACCGTTACAGGGTGTCACACTCACAATATCTGGCAGATAAAAAAAAGCCAATTTATTTTTTCTCTGTGATATAATCGCAGTTGCCAGACAGTGAGAGGCTGCAGGCTCACAGACTGTACTGTGGCCACTGGGCAGGTGTCACGAGGGTATCGAGAACCACGCCTGACTCCGTTATACCCGGGGTCAGGAAGTCGCAGCGGTTGGCTGCACGCTCTATTTAAGATAGGGCTGTTTTCCTTATGGTAGCTTTCTGGGTTTGCTTTGCAAACCCTTTTGGCTCACTCAGGGATCCGTAGCTCCTTCTCCTCAGCTGTTCCTTGTCCAGCACTCCCAAACCTCCTTATATTCCTCTCTCACACTTCTCTGGTTGCCAGAGATAGAACTTCCTGCCTGGACATCTATTCTGACCTTCTGGAGCTGTGTTGCTGCGTTCTCTGGTAGTTGGTTCAGAACGCTACCCTCCGGATCCCTGTTGGACCTTTGTGGTCTATTGTGATCGCCCACCTGGGTGTATGTGTTTGTCTGTTTTGTCTGTCCTCTCCCTGGTGTTTCCCTCTTAGTGATAGTGGTGCGGACTAGCAATCCCACCGGCCCGTTCACTATCTAGGGCTCATTTTAGGGAAAGCCAGGGTTTAGGCACGTGATCGCCGCACGGGTGAGGAACCCGTCTAGGGACGTCAGGTGCCAGCCGCAAGGTGAGTTAGGGGTCACCACCTTTCCCTCTCCCTTGGGCAGGGCTTTCCCTTTTATCCTCCCTGTGCGTGACGTCGGTCATTACATTATCTCTGGCCGATAAGAGATGGTCGCCAGGTCCGGACCTAGGAGTGAATGACTATGTGTGGTTGTCTACTAGGAATATTAAATTGAAGGTTCCCTCTTGGAAACTGGGTCCTAGGTTTATTGGCCCTTACAAAATTGTAGCCATCATCAACCCCGTGGCTTTTCGCTTGGAATTACCTCAGACTTTTAAAATTCATAATGTTTTTCATAAGTCGTTACTCAAAAAATATGTTCCACCTCTAGAACCGTCACCGCTGCCACCCCCTCCTGTTGTCGTGGATGGTAATCTAGAATTTCAGATATCCAAAATTGTTAATTCTCGTCGGGTCCGCCGCTCTCTTCAATATCTGGTGCATTGGAGAGGTTACGGTCCCGAGGAAAGAATGTGGGTTCCTGCGTCTGAGGTAAACGCCGACAGGTTAGTTCGGGTTTTTCATGCCTCTCATCCTGAGAGACCTGGTCCTGAGTGTCCGGAGGCCCCTGGTAGAGAGGGGGGTACTGTCACGAGGGTATCGAGAACCACGCCTGACTCCGTTATACCCGGGGTCAGGAAGTCGCAGCGGTTGGCTGCACGCTCTATTTAAGATAGGGCTGTTTTCCTTATGGTAGCTTTCTGGGTTTGCTTTGCAAACCCTTTTGGCTCACTCAGGGATCCGTAGCTCTTTCTCCTCAGCTGTTCCTTGTCCAGCACTCCCAAACCTCCTTATATTCCTCTCTCACACTTCTCTGGTTGCCAGACATAGAACTTCCTGCCTGGACATCTATTCTGACCTTCTGGAGCTGTGTTGCTGCGTTCTCTGGTAGTTGGTCCAGAACGCTACCCTCCAGATCCCTGTTGGACCTTTTTGGTTTATTGTGGTCGCCCACCTGGGTGTATGTGTTTGTCTGTTTTGTCTGTCCTCTCCCTGGTGTTTCCCTCTTAGTGATAGTGGTGCGGACTAGCGATCCCACCGGCCCGTTCACTATCTAGGGCTCATTTTAGGGAAAGCCAGGGTTTAGGCACGTGATCGCCGCACGGGTGAGGAACCCGTCTAGGGACGTCAGGGCAGTCAGGTGCCAGCCGCAAGGTGAGTTAGGGGTCACCACCTTTCCCTCTCCCTTGGGCAAGGCTTTCCCTTTTATCCTCCCTGTGCGTGACGTCGGTCATTACAGCAGGCCACCACTCATACCGTTACAGGGTGTCACAATACCTTGCAGATAAAACTAAAGTCAATTTATTATTTCTCTGTAATAAATATAATCGCAGTTGCAAGCCAGTGTGTGTCAGGCCCACACAGACTGTACTGTGCCCACTGCCCACCACTTATATAGGGTGGCACAGTATCTTGCACGCATAGTACGACTTATCTAAAAAAAAATTACAGGCAGAGGCAGGCCACCCTGCAGGGGCCGTCGTGGTGCTGTGATTTCCACTGACCCTGGAATAATGCCCAGTGTTCAGAGGCCACGTGCTCTGAACCCGAAAAATTCGGAGAAAATAGTTGACTGGCTTACACAGGACACCCAATCTTCAACAGTTTCCGCTAAGAACCTTAATGCACCATCCTTATCCAGCTCAGCTTCGGTCACCTGCTCTCAAGTTACCACTCTCCCGCCCGCCGCCACCACCACCACTACCACCACAGCCGCTTCACTTGATCCGTCAGAGGAGTTATTTATACATCAGTTGGATGAAATTAGTGATGCGCAACCATTATTGCCAGAGGATGTAGATAACAGGGATATGTCTCAGTCAGGCAGGATTACACACATGGACGTACAGTGTGATGATGATGATGTTGTACCCGCTGCTGCTTCCTTTGCTGAGGTGTCAGATACAAGTGAAGTGGTTGATGATGACGATGTGTCCGTGGATGCCACGTGGGTGCCTGCTCGAAGAGAAGAAGAAGAAGAGGGGGAAAGTTCAAAAGGGGAGACAGAGAGAAGGAGGAGACAAGGTGGAAGCAGGGGGAGGACGTCGCAAGGAGCTAGTGGCACAGTCAGACAGCATGTATCGGCACCCGGGGTCAGCCAGACAGCACGCCAATCAACGCATGCTGTTGCCACCACCAGAATGCCGTCATTGCAAAGCTCAGCAGTGTGGCATTTTTTTTGTGTGTCTGCCTCTGATAACAGCAATGCCATTTGCAACCTGTGCCAAAAGAAACTGAGTCATGGGAAGTCCAACACCCACCTCGGTACAACTGCTTTGCGAAGGCACATGATCGCACATCACAAACGCCTATGGGATCAACACATGAGTACAAGCAGCACACAAACTCAAAGCCGCCATCCTCCTCCTGGTCCAGCATGTTCAGCCACGTCAACCACTGCTCTCCTCCTTGCCCCCTCTCAACCATCCGCCACTCAGCCTTGAGCAGTTCCTGCTCATCTGCCCACAGTCAGGTGTCTGTCAAGGACATGTTTGAGCATAAGAAGCCAATGTCACAAAGTCACCCCCTTGCCCGGTGTCTGACAGCTGGCTTGACGGAACTCTTAGCCTGCCAGCTTTTACCATACCAGCTGGTGGAGACTGAGGCCTTCAAAAAATTTGTCACTATTGGGACACCACAGTGGAAGGTACCCGGACAATTTTTTTTTTCAAAAAAGGCAATCCCAAACCTCTACTCTGAAATTGAAAAGGAAGTCATGGCATCTCTGGCATACAGTGTTGGGGCAAGGGTCCATCTGACCACTGATACCTGGTCTGCAAAGCACGGTCAGGGCAGGTATATCACCTACACTGCGCATTGGGTCAACCTGCTGACGGCTGACAAGCATGGAATGCGTGGCTCTGCAGCGGAGTTGGTGACACCGCCACGACTTGCAGGCAGGCCTACTGCCACCTCCTCTACTCCTCCTACTCCATCCTCTTCGATAACCTCCTCGGCTGAGTCCTCTTCTGCTGCGGCGTCTGGCTGCACATCAACCGAATCCCCCCAGCTCCCCAGGGGCTATTCCACATCCCGGATACGACAGTGTCACGCTGTCTTGGGGTTGACTTGTCTGAAAGCAGAGAGCCACACCGGGCCAGCACTCCAATCTGCCCTGAACGCACAGGTGGATCAGTGGCTGACCCCCCACCAACTGGAGATCGGCAAAGTGGTGTGTGACAATAAAAGCAATTTGTTGGCGGCATTGAATTTGGGCAAGTTGTCACATGTGCCGTGCATGGCACATGTGTTGAATCTCATCGTACAACGCTTTGTGTCTAAGTACCCAGGCTTACAGGACGTCCTCAAGCAGGCCAGGAAGGTGTGTGGCCATTTCAGGCGTTCCTACATGGCCATGGCGCACTTTTCAGATATCCGGCGGCGAAACAACATGCCAGTGAGGCGCTTGATTTGCGACAGCCCGACACATTGGAATTCAACACTCCTAATGTTTGACCGCCTGCTCCAACAAGAAAAAGCCGTCAACGAGTATTTGTATGACTGCGGAGCTGGGAATTTTTTTGCCACGTTACTGGATGCTCATTCGCAATGTCTGTAGGCTCATGCGTCCTTTTGAGGAGGTGACAAACCTAGTCAGTCGCACCAAAGGCACCATCAGTGACCTCATCCCATTTGTTTTCTTCCTGGAGCGTGCCCTGCGAAGAGTGCTGAATCAGGCTGTAGATGAGCGTGAAGAGGAAGAGTTGTGGTCACCATCACCACCAGAAACAGCCTTGTCATCATCGCTTGCCGGACCTGCGGCAACGCTGGAAGAGGAGTATGAGGAAGAGGAGTCAGAGGAGGAATGTGGCTTTGAGGAGGAGGAAGACCAACCACAGCAGGCATCCCAGGGTGCTCGTTGTTGTCACCTATCTGGGACCGGTGTTGTTGTACGTGGCTGGGGGGAAGAACAGACCGTCAATGACATCAGTGAGGATGAGGAACGGGAAATGAGAAGCTCGGCATCCAACCTTGTGCAAATGGGGTCTTTCATGCTGTCATGTCTGTTGAGGGACCCTCGTATAAAAAGGATGAAGGAGAACGACCTGAACTGGGTGGCCACGCTACTAGACCCCCGGTATAAGCAGAAAGTGGTGGAAATGTTACCAAATTACCGAAAGTCGGAAAGGATGCAGCAGTTCAAAACCAAACTAAAAAATATGCTTTACACAGCTTATAAGGGGGATGTCACAGCACAACGGGAATCTAACTGGGGAAGAGGTGAAAGTAATCCTCCTCCTACCACGACCACGGTGGCAAGGACAGGACGCTTTACAGATGTGTTGTTGATGGAGGACATGCGGAGCTTTTTCAGTCCTATGCATCGCCACAGCCCTTTGGGATCCAGCCTTAGAGAACGACTCGACTGACAGGTAGCAGACTACCTTGCCTTAACTGCAGATATCGACACTCTGAGGAGCGATGAACCCCTTGACTACTGGGTTTGCAGGCTTGACCTGTGGCCTGAGCTATCCCAGTTTGCGATAGAACTTCTGGCCTGCCCCGCTTCAAGTGTCCTGTCAGAAAGGACCTTCAGTGCAGCAGGAGGCATTGTCACTGACAAGAGAAGTCGCCGCGGTCAAAAAGGTGTTGATTACCTCACCTTAATTAAGATGAATGAGGCATGGATCCTGAAGGGACTGACAGTGGGGGATACGTTTGACTAACAAAAGGCCTGATGACATGCCTTGGCCTCAAAATGGTCCCCACGCTGCTGTATTTAATGTCTGCAAACCGGATGACTTTCGTGAATTCTCCGCCACCAACTATGGTTCAAGCCGCAATGTTTTAGTCACCTTTCTGCCTGGAAAACATCAATTTTTCTGGCCGCTGCTACAACAGCGGCTGCAACAATATCATTATTTTTCAGGCATGTGTACATGCCTAACTTTTCTGGCCTCTGGTGCTGCACTGTGGCTGCAAAAACAAAACAAAAAAACAGGCACATACAAGTGTCAATTCCCCTTCGTGATCGTTACCTTGTCGTGGTGAAGGGGCTTGCGTATCACAATTAAGCGATCAACATCACCTCTATGAGTGTGTTGGCAATGTTGCCACACCCCAGATGATAAGGCCGTTGTTTCATTATGATCAGACCAAAAGCGATCGGCTGGATAATTTTTCATAGAAAAAACATTAATTTTCATTTTTTTTTAAGTTGTATGGGTTTTTAATACATAAAATAAAAAAATCATAATAAAGTCTCTTAATAGTTTATTAGAAATAATGCAGACAATTTAAAAAATCCCCATCAATTCCAATACAAAGCAAGTACAGAGCTCAGAACTAAATTATTTCAGGATGTCGTAATGGTTCGTTAACTCGACAATGGTTAATCAATTCGACACACGTCCCCGGATAGGGGACGTAACAGGGATTAAACTGTTAGGAATAGTACTAGTTAAGACACCACTCATATAGGGTGTCACAGCACATTGCTCTGTGCACGCGGAGTGCCCCAACTTGGGAGTAATAGGACCGACCAAGCTGCTTTTTCCATCTCCCAGTTCCTAAAATCAATTCAGTTTGGTGTATCAGAGTTTGGTCTGTCACTGTGAAGGCAGTCGAAGGTACCCGGCCTAAATTTTTTTTTACAAAAGGCAATCCCTGATATGGGATGTAACAGGGATTAAACTGATAGGAATAGTACTAGTTAAGACACCACTCATATAGGGTGTCACAGCACATTGCTCTGTGCACGCGCAGTGTCCCAACTTGGGAGTAAGAGGATCGACCAAGCTGCTTTTTCCATCTCCCGGTTCCTAAAATCAATTCAGTTTGGTGTATCAGAGTTTGGTCTGTCACTGTGAAGGCAGTCGAAGGTACCCAGCCAAATTTATTTTTTGACAAAAGGCAATCCCTGATATGGGACATAACAGGGATTAAACTGATGAGAATAGTACTACAGAAAATACCACTCATATCGGGTGTGAGAGTAAATTGCACAATGCAGACGCAGTGACCGTGGATTAAAACAAAGGGGAGGGAGCCAGCGTTTTTTTAACCATCTCCCCGTTCGAAAAATCAATTCAATAAATGGACCCCAGATTGGGGACGTAACAGGGATTAAACTGATGAGAAGAGAACTACAGAAAATAACACTCATATCGGATGTGAGAATACATTGCACGGTGCAGACGCAGTGACCGTGGATTCAAACAAAGGGGAGGGAGCCAGCGTTTTTTTAACCATCTCCCCGTTCGAAAAATCAATTCAATAAATGGACCCAAGATTGGGGACGTAACAGGGATTAAACTGATGAGAATAGTACTACAGAAAATACCACTCATATCGGGTGTGACAGTAAATTGCACGGCACTGACGCAGTGACCGTGGATTAAAACAAAGGGGAGGGAGCCAGTGTTTTCTTAACCATCTCCCGTTCGAAAAATCAATTCAATAAATGGACCCCAGATTGGGGACGTAACAGGGATTAAACTGATGAGAAGAGAACTACAGAAAATAACACTCATATCGGGTGTGAGAGTAAATTGCACGGCGCAGACGCAGTGACCGTGGATTCAAACAAAGGGGAGGGAGCCAGCGTTTTTTTAACCATCTCCCCGTTCGAAAAATCTATTTAATTCACCTTTCGGGGACCCGTGGTGTTGTACGTGGCTGGGTGGAGGAAGAAACCTTCAATGACATTAACGGGACATGGCTAGCTTGGTATCCAACCTTGTGCAAATGGGGAGTTTGCGGTTGGGCAAATGGACTGTTTGCGGTTGTTTGCGGTGCATTAAAAGGGGAGTTTGGTCTGTCAATGTCTGTGAAGCGGGCGTAACCCTTACACTACCTGATCGATACAACATCATACCTGATCGTATACACACACTGGATGTTTTAAACCACGTTGTTCAAAAAAATTTGGGATTGTTAGGTGATTTATGCCCTTTATGGATTAAAACCCAACTCTGCGTCAACTATGTAATTTTCCATGGGAGTTTTGCCATGGATCCCCCTCCGGCATGCCACAGTCCAGGTGTTAGTCCCCTTGAAACAACTTTTCCATCACTACTGTGGCTAGAAAGAGTCCCTGCGGGTTTTAAAATTTGCCTGCCTATTGAAGTCAATGGCGGTTCGCGAACATTTGCAAAAACTCGCGTTCGCCGCTCGCGAACGGAAAATTTTATGTTCGCGACATCTCTATTCATCAGACACAACCCTTAATTGCCATGGCCCGGGAGCAGGCCCTGTGTCGTCACCTGTCCTCAACATACATCTGTCCTTTTCTGTTCCCTCAGCCAGAGAAGTATTATATGCTGTGGGCTCAGCTCCACTATACAGCAAGGACGAGCTACTAAAGGACAGTCAGCAGCTACAGCCAAGCCAAGATCTGGAGGAGACATCCGCCGCTTCCTCCGGTAGGCGGGCAAGTAGTGATTAGGAGAGTTGCGTGGGACCTGGTGTTGCGAGCGGTCAGGCTCCTAGCTCAGAGACCATTGAGGACATCAGTGACATGCAGACAGTACTCAATGATGTAGCTGATCGCAATTGGGAGCCGTGTGACGAAGGGGCTTCATCATCATCGGAGAAGAGGGTGGCAGCTTGCACGTGAGGCAGCGGCGGAGCCAGCAAGTCGGTAGCGTGGCTGGGAGTCAGTAGGGTGGCAGCAGTGGGAGGTGGGGAGCCAAACGTGCCTGGGGCAGACCACCCACTTCGCAGGAACCTACCTGCCCGGAAAGTAGTGGTGCTCACAGAGGCAATGGCAGTAGCAGTCAGTCGGAGTGTTGGGGGTTAAAATCACCTAATCGGCTGTGTGGCAGTTTTTTGTTAAGCCGCCGGAGGAGGTGAAGATGGCCATTTGCTGAATCTGTGGGCAGAAGGTGAAGCGTGGCCAGGGTGTCAATGTTGACACCACTGCCCTGCGTAAACATATGCAGCATCACTATAAAGTGGCCTGGCAGAACTGTGGCTCCAATGTGGTGGTCCAGCCTGCCGCAGCAACCGCTGCATCACCCAGTGGCACACACCCGATTTCAGGCAGTCAAGGATCCACCACCTCAGCCGAAGGGAGCTGTCTGTCCTTCCCATCATCTACTGGTCCTGGTACTCCTGCTCCTAGCCCTCCTACTCCTCGTCAGTCATTCCATCAGCAATCAATCACCAAAGTGATTTCCAAGAGACAACAGTATGCGTGCACTCATCCAACAGCGCAGAAGCTGAACCAAGTTGCTGGTGCTGCAGTCCCTCCCTTTCCAAGTGGTGGACTTTGCACCTTTCAGAGAACTGATGGCTTGTGCCGAGCCGAGGTGGAGAGTCCCAAGCCATAATTTCTTTGCCAAAAAGGCAGTACCAACCCTGCACAAATATGTAGAACCGAAGGTGGGCCACTCCTTGAGCCTGTCGGTGTCTGCCAAAGTGAACGGCAGCGCCGAAGTGTGCAGCTGTAACTACGGTGAAGGACAATATATGTCCTTTATGGCCCACTGGGTAAATGGGATTTAGGGACTTTCTGCTCCCGAACTCCTATCTACGCCGAGGTCAAACGTTGGCACCATTTCTGAATGGTATCTCAGTCTACTGTATGGAAGCCTGCTTTATTGAAAGTGACTCGACTATCAACTTCTACAGGGTGAGAGCGTTCCTTTTACATGCCATCTATTACTGTTACCATTCAGTATTTGTTTGTCCAGGCCCACCTGGGCTGTCTTTTTGTTTGTTTGTCTTTGAGGGTTTCACCCTGGCTAGCGCTTTCCTACTTTTATATGTATCATTATTAAATGTTAAGTTTTACCCCCTTTGTCCCCTAGGGCAGGGCTGGCCAACCTGTGGCTCTCCAGATGTTGTAAAACTACAATTCCCACCATGCCCTGCTGTAGGCTGATAGCTGTAGGCTGTCTGGGCATGCTGGGAGTTGTAGTTTTGCAACAGCTGGAGAGCCGCAGGTTGGCCAGCCCTGCCCTAGGGGATCAGTACATTTTGCTATTTCATTTTGGGAGTAATTGGTCAAGCTTATTATTGTACAGGGAGTGCAGAATTATTAGGCAAGTTGCATTTTTGAGGATTAATTTTATTATTGAACAACAACCATGTTCTCAATGAACCCAAAAAACTCATTAATATCAAAGCTGAATATTTTTGGAAGTAGTTTTTAGTTTGTTTTTAGTTTTAGCTATTTTAGGGGGATATCTGTGTGTGCAGGTGACTATTACTGTGCATAATTATTAGGCAACTTAACAAAAAACAAATATATACCCATTTCAATTATTTATTTTTACCAGTGAAACCAATATAACATCTCAACATTCACAAATATACATTTCTGACATTCAAAAACAAAACAAAAACAAATCAGTGACCAATATAGCCACCTTTCTTTGCAAGGACACTCAAAAGCCTGCCATCCATGGATTCTGTCAGTGTTTTGATCTGTTCACCATCAACATTGCGTGCAGCAGCAACCACAGCCTCCCAGACACTGTTTAGAGAGGTGTACTGTTTTCCCTCCTTGTAAATCTCACATTTGATGATGGACCACAGGTTCTCAATGGGGTTCAGATCAGGTGAACAAGGAGGCCATGTCATTAGATTTTCTTCTTTTATACCCTTTCTTGCCAGCCACGCTGTGGAGTACTTGGACGCGTGTGATGGAGCATTGTCCTGCATGAAAATCATGTTTTTCTTGAAGGATGCAGACTTCTTCCTGTACCACTGCTTGAAGAAGGTGTCTTCCAGAAACTGGCAGTAGGACTGGGAGTTGAGCTTGACTCCATCCTCAACCCGAAAAGGCCCCACAAGCTCATCTTTGATGATACCAGCCCAAACCAGTATTCCACCTCCACCTTGCTGGCGTCTGAGTCGGACTGGAGCTCTCTGCCCTTTACCAATACAGCCACGGGCCCATCCATCTGGCCCATTAAGACTCACTCTCATTTCATCAGTCCATAAAACCTTAGAAAAATCAGTCTTGAGATATTTCTTGGCCCAGTCTTGACGTTTCAGCTTGTGTGTCTTGTTCAGTGGTGGTCGTCTTTCAGCCTTTCTTACCTTGGCCATGTCTCTGAGTATTGCACACCTTGTGCTTTTGGGCACTCCAGTGATGTTGCAGCTCTGAAATATGGCCAAACGGGTGGCAAGTGGCATCTTGGCAGCTGCACGCTTGACTTTTCTCAGTTCATGGGCAGTTATTTTGCGCCTTGGTTTTTCCACACGCTTCTTGCGACCCTGTTGACTATTTTTAATGAAACGCTTGATTGTTCGATGATCACGCTTCAGAAGCTTTGCAATTTTAAGAGTGCTGCATCCCTCTGCAAGATATCTCACTATTTTTGACTTTTCGGAGCCTGTCAAGTCCTTCTTTTGACCCATTTTGCCAAAGGAAAGGAAGTTGCCTAATAATTATGCACACTTAATATAGGGTGTTGATGTCATTAGACGACACCCCTTCTCATTACAGAGATGCACATCACCTAATATGCTTAATTGGTAGTAGGCTTTCGAGCCTATACAGCTTGGAGTAAGACAACATGCATAAAGAGGATGATGTGGTCAAAATACTCATTTGCCTAATAATTCTGCACTCCCTGTATGCTTAGCCCTATAGATTGTGGTTTACTCCTCATCCTCCACCGTGTCCTCAGCCTCCACTGCAGGGACTATTCACAGTGCTCCTACAGCATACCACATGTGCACGGCACAGCGGTGTCAAATCCTGGCTTTCTCCGCGACAACTCAAAATCAGAACCATGGTGACTGACAACGAGAAGAACATGGTGTTGCGCTGCGTCAAGGAGGAATGAGCCATGCTCACTGCATGGCAGACGTATTCAATCTGGCTGTCAAGTGGTTCCTGAAGGAAACTTTGCATGCACTTCAGCCACACGTACACCACCAAACACACCCTCCTTGAGCTGCAGTGCCAGAACGGGGTCCCCCAACATAGGCTGAAATGCGATGTTTCCACCCATTGGAATTCCACTCTCCATATGTTGGACCGACTATACGTACAGAGAAAGGCCATAAACGATTTCTTGATGACCCAAGCGGACAGGAGTACTCCCCTGTGTAACTTCGATGTCAGCCAGTGGCAGCTCATGCGTGACACCTGCCGTTGAGAATGCCACATTATTTGTCAGTCGCCAGTACTACGGGATGAACAACGTCATTCCACTGCTTTATATCCTGGAACAGATGTTGGTACATCTGGCTGGTCAGGGGACTGGAGACGTAGCACCTACATCGTATGGCCACATGAGCCCTGTGGGGGCTGAATTGGAGCACAAGCAATGTGTAGCAAAATGGGTGGTTTTTCTACACAGGTGACAGGAGAGGAGGAGCAGAAGCAGCCGGAGGAGCAAGAGGGAGATGAGAAAGATGAGGCAGATGATCCAGGCACACCGTGGCAGTATTCAGTGGAGATGGAGGCAGGGAGTCCCTCCGAGTCACTTGCGCAAATGGCCCGATTCATGCTCATTTGCTTGGGCAGTGACAGCTAAATTGTCAACATTCGGCAGAGGGATGACTTCTAGCTGTCCACCTTGTTGGACCCTCGCTTAATAGCGGCGGATCGCAGCGCGCAGTCATAGAGGCTGGGTGCCGGGTATGGGATGTGTCCGGCACCCGCATGGCAGCCTGCGTTTGTATTAAAGAGGACCTTTCACTAGAATAAAAAATGTAAACTAAGTATACAGACATGAAGAGCGGCGCCCAGGGATCCCCCTGCACTTACTATTATCCCTGGGCGCACGGTATAGGCTCCGGTATCTTCATATGTTCGGCTCAACTGGGTGGAGCCTGCAGGCGTCTCCTTCTCCCAGGCTGTAGCGCTGGCCAATCGCAGCGCTCAGCTCATAGCCTGAGAGAAAAAAAAAACTACAAACCTTTATGAATTTTAGAGGCTATGAATTGAGGCCATCACAGGATACCAGGTAGAAGGAATGCTATTCCCATCTTATTAAAGGAAACCTGTCACCTCCCAAAACCATCCCAAGCCGCCAGCAGTACCTGTGTGTAGCCAGCAGTGTGTTTCTGATGATGCCTTTCTTCCTGAAGGCAGATGCAGCAAAAGCTCTGAAAACGTTCCTCTATCCCCTGCCCGGCGCGCTTCTCCACACATGCTTGAAGTCAAGCGGGCAGCGGCCTCCTTGCTTCAAGTCACGGTAACCACGCCCCCTTCCCTGTGACTGACAGCCGGCCGTTCGGCAAAGGCAGCCGAACTCCCTGCGTAAGCGCTGTCAGTCACAGCGATGGGGCAGTGAAGGGGCGCGGTTACCGTGATTTGAAGCAAGGAGGCCGCTGCCCCCTTGACTTCAAGCATGTGTGGAGAAGCGCGCCGGGCAGGGGATAAAATAACTTTTTCAGTACTTTTGCTGCATCTGCCTTCAGGAAGAAAGGCACCATCAGAAACACGCTGCTGGCTACACGCAGGTACTGCTGGCGGCTTGGGATGGTATTGGGAGGAGACAGGATCCCTTTAACTTGTCAACTAGGGTATCGTTCAAAATGCCACTAAGTTGACACTTAAATATGTTGGATTATTAGGAAGAATAATAATTCACTGTCCCTTAAGATCTTATCACACATCTCCAGGTATTGTGTTTGATATCATTTCACCCTGTTTCACCCTTATCTGAGGGTTTGATCACCATGGACTTGTTTTGTTCCAGGAACAAAAAAACTTGCATCTTTTCCTGTGATAGATTATGCTGGGTAGGGGCATAGTTGTTCCATAAGCACACCTAGAATTATGTCGATGGGAGAGTCATCATCTATGAAGGCATTACTGCTTCTGGATGGCAATCTAAGATGAAAAAATGGGCCGTGTCCAGGCAGGGTTTGGACCTGCTAACCATCTCACATTTCCTCCAATTCTATCCCCAAATTCGGACGTTGTTTCTTATAATTATTCAGGAAAAATTTCCCCCATTTTAATTTTCATGCTAAAAGGTTTAAATCCTTAATCTACAAAATGTGTTATGTGGGAATAAAAACTAATCCCTTTAACATTTCTACAGGTTCTAAGATGTGTTGTGACAAGTTGATAACCTGCAGATTGTCACTCCTACCCGTTTCTATGTCCCCTATCGTTTTGTCACTTTTCTGACTGTGTTGAGAAAGGCTACGTAGACTTCAGTTTCTGGCACATATCACGGCAGGGGTGCGCCTGGTTTGTTAAGAGGCATTTCACACCATTACAAGGAGATCACACTGGTGTATGGATGCGCCATTCTTGATAAACGTCCCCCTCTGCGTTGATTCATAGCTATGTATGTCAGAGTCACTCAGGCATCATTTACTGTTGCTGTCATGGCATTTCAGTGCTTGGGGAGGCGGGAAGGAAAAACATTTTGTCAAAAATAAACAAAAAGAGAGATGTTTTCCCAAAAATTCTGAGTCCTAGAAGACTAGAGGAGGTTATATTAGGTTTGGCCGGATTCGATTCGGGTTCAAATCAAACTTTTTCAAACAGTCAGCAAATCGGAACCAAACTGAATCTCGACCGGTTCACTCATCTCTACTTCCAATCACTGAAATACGGAATCCATCCAATTTCCTCTTTAAAAAGAGGTTCTGCATCAGTTATACGTCTAATATTCTTATTTACAGCAGTGTGTACATTATACAGTTCTATACTGGACTTCCTGCATACAGAGAGCTCTACTGGGGGTTATACACACATACTGCTCACATGCCCGTAGACACAGCTGCACTATATTCACATTACACGTGCACTCCTTCTTACACACTATGTGCAAGCAGCACAATGCAAGCGCACAGCAGTCTCTAAACTCCATGCGCGGAAGGGACGTAACACGGTCACCTGACATGCTAAAGCCCCAGGCAGACTATAGATACTTGTGGGCTAAAAGACCTTTGATGATGTCATAACCATGTGACCCGTCCTTGGCAAGTCAGGCTCTGAGCTGCGCCTCATGCTCAGGCTCTTCCTATCATCACAAAGCCTGGCTCCTCCTTTCCATGACGTCATCGAAGGTCCTTGCCTCCATCTGACATCTGCTGCCCTGCTGCTTCTGTGTCCTGTAACCCGGGCAGAAAGTGCAGCACATGTCACCTTGATCTGGAGGATTCATGTAGTCATGTCCGTACTGAGGAGGAGCAGAGGTCTCATACCAGGTGAGGCTGTTCTTATTCCAGAAGCCCAGCAGTAGTGCTATGGATTTTATGTTTTATGTACCAGGTGTATTATTACTATTTGAGCATTGGGGAACTTTCATTCATGTATTATGTCTGTTGTAAATTCATTGGAAGTTACTCCATTCTGGTTGAACGCCATATTTATGAAGCCTAAGCTCCAGTAGAATGTGCTTAAAGGGATTCTGTCACCTCTTTTTACCGTATATAGATCGCCGCTAGCATGTCCGCAATATATCGGTCCCATATCTCAGAGTGGTTTTTTTTAGTGTAAAAAATTATTTTATAGATATGTAAAGGAGCCCAAGGGGCTGCACTAGCTGTTCTGGAGCCCAGCCACGCGCCCCTGTTCTTGAGCCCAGCACCGCCTGTATCAACGAATCTCCTCCTTGCTCACGAAGTCAGATTGCCGTAATCTCACGATGCACAGTGCCGGTGTTCCGGAATTTTCTGCTACCCGGAATATTTTGCTACCCACGTCACTTCCGGTAGTGACGTGGGAGGTGTGTCTCTCACCTCGGCTTCTCATTGGCTCTGCCGGGGGTTTGTCGGCGCAGGCGCGGAGGATTCACCCATAGCGTGAACGCGCCGAGGGTAGCAGAAAATTCTGGACCATTGCGCATGCGCGTAAGACACGGCCGAAGGTAGCAGAAAATTCCGGCCCACTGCGCATGCGCGAAGACCGACAGAAGGTAGCAGAAAATTCTGGCTTTGCGCATGCGCAGTAGGCCGGAGTTTTCTGCTACCTTCGGCTCCTACTGCGCCTGCTCAGTAGGCCGGAATTTTCTGCTACCTTCGGCTCCTATTGCGCCTGCGCCGAGCCGTCTTGTATAGTGAGCCGAAGGTAGCAGAACATTCCGGACCACTGCGCATACGCGAAAAAGGACGGGTTGGCGCAGGCGCAGTAGCGCCGAGTCAGTTAACAGTAAAGTTTAACAAAATGCAAATATCTAGACCTCTTCAGCACCTATGTGACGTTTACTTGACAGTATTATGTCTATATTGTGGAAGATAGTTTTAACCTCTTAAGGACATAGGGCGTACAGGTACGCCCTTGTGCCCTGGTACTTAAGGACACAGGGCGTACATGTACGCCCTGTGTATTTTCGATCACTGCCGTGCGGCTGGCAGTGATCGGAACCCGGTGCCTGCTCAAATCATTGAGCAGGCACCTAGGCTAAATGCGCGGAGGAGTCCCGTGACCCGCCCATGTCGGCGATCGCGGCAAACCGCAGGTCAATTCAGACCTGCGGTTTGCTGCGATTTCTGCAGTTTCTGGTCCCCGCGGTCCCTGACCGCGGGGATCAGAAACTTTATATGCCTAAAAAAAGTTTTATTCACCCCCCCCCCCCTGCACCCCCGAATGATTTTTATGGTGGCGGGAGGTGCAGGGGGAGGGTTGCGGGCGGTGGGGGCGGTGCGGGAGGCGGGCGGTGCGGCAGGCGGGATCGCGATCCCCCGCCCGCCTCCCCTTGTATAATCGTTGGTGTCTAGTGGGGATACCAGGGTGCCAGCACATTGCTGGCACCCTGGTATAAACGGCTGACATCTGCGATGCGATGTCAGCCGTTTAACCCTTTCCATACAGCGGTCCGTACGGACCGCTGTATGGAAAAGGTTAACAGCGCAGGGAGCTCCCTCCCTCTCCCATCGGGGGGCTGCTGTGCCTTTGCAGCCCCCCGATGGAGAGGGAGAGAGCCCCCAGAGAGCCCCCCGAGAGATCCCCTCCTTACCCTTCCCCGTCTGCTAAGTTCTGAGCAGACGGGGAAGGTTCCAATGGCAACAGGACGCCTCTCAGGCGTCCTGCTGTCCATGGTGCTGAACAGATCTGTGCTGAAAGGCATAGATCTGTTCAGTGTAAGTAAAATACAGTACAGAACAATATATATTGTACTGTACTGTATTATACAGACATCAGACCCACTGGATCTTCAAGAACCAAGTGGGTCTGGGTCAAAAAAAAGTGAATAAAAGTGAAAAAAAAGTAAAAATCAAAAAACACATTTATCACTGATAAAAAATTAAAAAAATAAAATTCCCTACACATGTTTGGTATCGCCGCGTCCGTAACGACCTGATCTATAAAACGGTCATGTTACTTTACCCGAACGGTGAACACCATAAAAATAAAAAATAAAAAACTATGATGAAATTGAAATTTTGCCCACCTTACTTCCCAAAAAAGGTAATAAAAGTGATCAAAAAAGTCGCATGTACGCCAAAATTGTAACAATCAAACCGTCATCTCATCCCGCAAAAATCATACCCTACCCAAGATAATCGCCCAAAAACTGAAAAAACTATGGCTCTTAGACTATGGAAACACTAAAACATGATTTTTTTTGTTTCAAAAATGAAATCATTGTGTAAAACTTACATAAATAAAAAGAAAGTATACATATTAGGTATCGCCGCGTCCGTATCGCCCGGCTCTATAAAAATATCACATGATCTAACCCCTCAGATGACCACCGTAAAAAAATAAAAATAAAAACGGTGTAAAAAAAGCCATTTTTTGTCATCTTAAGTCACAAAAAGTGTAATAGCAAGCAATCAAAAAGTCATATGCACCCCAAAATAGATGCCAATCAAACCGTCATCTCATCCCGCAAAAAATGAGACCCTACTTAAGATAATCGCCCAAAAACTGAAAAAACTATGGCTCTTAGACTATGGAGACACTAAAACATTTTTTTGGTTTTAAAAATGAAATCATTGTGTAAAACTTACATAAATAAAAAAAATTGTATACATATTAGGTATCGCCGCGTCCGTGACAACCTGCTCTATAAAATTACCACATGATCTAACCTGTCAGATGAATGTTGTAAATAACAAAAAAAAAAACGGTGCCAAAAAAGCTATTTCTTGTTACCTTGCCGCACAAAAAGTGTAATATAGAGCAACCAAAAATCATATGTACCCTAAACTAGTACCAACAAAACTGCCACCCTATCCCGTAGTTTCTAAAATGGGGTCACTTTTTTGGAGTTTCTACTCTAGGGGTGCATCAGGGGGGCTTCAAATGGGACATGGTGTCAAAAAAACCAGTCCAGCAAAATATGCCTTCCAAAAACCATATGGTGTTCCTTTCCTTCTGCGCCCTGCCGTGTGCCCGTACAGCTGTTTGCGACCACATATGGGGTGTTTCTGTAAACTACAGAATTAGGGCCATAAATAATGAGTTTTGTTTGGCTGTTAACCCTTGCTTTGTAACTGGAAAAAAAATATTAAAATGGAAAATCTGCCAAAAAAGTGAAATTTTGAAATTGTATCTCTATTTTCCATTAAATCTTGTGCAACACCTAAAGGGTTAACAAAGTTTGTAAAATCAGTTTTGAATACCTTGAGGGGTGTAGTTTCTTAGATGGGGTCACTTTTATGGAGTTTATAATCTAGGGGTGCATCAGGGGGGCTTCAAATGGGACATGGTGCCAAAAAAACAGTCCAGCAAAATCAGCCCTCCAAAAACCAAACGGCGCACCTTTCACTCTACGCCCCGCTGTGTGCCCGTACAGTAGTTTACGGCCACATATGGGGTGTTTCTGTAAACAGCAGAGTCAGGGCAATAAAGATACAGTCTTGTTTGGCTGTTAACCCTTGCTTTGTTAGTGGAAAAAATGGGTTAAAATGGAAAATTAGGCAAAAAAAAGAAATTCTCAAATTTCATCGCCATTTGCCAATAACTCTTCTGCAACACCTAAAGGGTTAACGACGTATGTAAAATCAGTTTTGAATACCTTGAGGGGTGTAGTTTCTTAGATGGGGTCACTTTTAGGGATTTTCTCCTCTAGGGGTGCATCAGGGGGCTTCAAATGGGACATGGTGTAAATAAACCAGTCCATAATAATCAGCCTTCCAAAAACCAAACGGCGCACCTTTCACTCTACGCCCCGCTGTGTGGCCGTACAGTAGTTTACGGCCACATATTGGGTGTTTCTGTAAATGGCAGAGTCAGGGCAATAAAGATACAGTCTTGTTTGGCTGTTAACCCTTGGTTTGTTAGTGGAAAAAATGGGTTAAAATGAAAAATTAGACAAAAAAAATGAAATTCTTAAATTTCCTCCCTATTTGCCAATAACTCTTGTGCAACACCTAAAGGGTTAACAACGTATGCAAAATCAGTTTTGAATACCTTGAGGGGTGTAGTTTCTTAGATGGGGTCATTTTTGGGTGGTTTCTATAATGTAAGCCTCGCAAAGTGACTTGAGACCTGAACTGGTCCCTAGAAATGGAGTTTTTGTAAATTTCGGAAAAATTTCAACATTTGCTTCTAAACTTCTAAGCCTTATAACATCCCCAAAAAATAAAATATCATTCCCAAAACAATTCAAACATGAAGTAGACATATGGGGAATGTAAAGTCATCACAATTTTTGGGGGTATTACTATGTATTACAGAAGTAGAGAAACTGAAACTTTGAAATTTGCAAATTTTTTTCAAATTTTTGTTAAATTAGGTATTTTTTGGTGCAAAAAAAATTTTTTTTTTGACTCCATTTTACCAGTGTCATGAAGTACAATATGTGACGAAAAAACAATCTCAGAACGGCCTGGATAAGTCAAACCGTTTTAAAGTTATCAGCACTTAAAGGGACTCTGGTCAGATTTTCAAAAAATGGCCTGGTCCTAAGGTGTAAAAAGGCTGTGTCCTTAAGGGGTTAAGGAAATGAAATAAAGATTTAAAATGTTATATTAGTCAGCACTTCAATCTAGACGTAATGTGGTCTGAGTGACCAATTAATAAAAATACTGTGAACGCGCCGAAGATAGCATAAAATTCCGGCGCATGCGCGAAGCCGGAATTTTCTGCTACCTTCGGTCGTCTTCTTCGCGCATGCGCAGTGGGCTGGAATTTTATGCTACCTTCGGCGCGTTCACACCACTGCGCATGCGCGAAGAAGACGACCGAAGGTAGCAGAAAATTCCAGCTTCGCGCATGCGCAGTGGGCCTGAATTTTATGCTACCTTCGGCTCCTACTGCGCCGAGCCGTCTTTTTTAGCGAGACGAAGGTAGCAGAAGATTCCGGCCCACTTCACATGCGCGGAAAAAAGACGGCTTGGCGCAGTAGCGCCGAGTCCAGTTAACAATAAAGTTTAACAAAATGCAAATATCTAGACCTCTTCAGCACCTCTGTGACGTTTACTTGACAGTATTTTTATTAATCGGTCACTCAGACCACATTACGTCTAGCTTGAACTGCTGACTAATAAAATTTAAAATCTTTATTTCATTTCCTTAAAATTATCTTCCACAATATAGACATAAACTGTTTAAAAGTATGCGCGAAAAAGGTCCGAAGGTAGCAGAAGATTCCGGCCCACTGCGCATGCGTGAAAAAAGACGGCCTGGCGCAGGCGCAGTAGGAAATCGCGCCGAGTCCAGTTAACAATAAAGGGCTATGGTAGGGGTGGGCGATATGGCCTAAAATCTATATTGCGATATAATTTTAAGCATGTGCGATATGCGATATATATTGCGATATATTGTTTTCTATATTGGGGGGGGGTTTAAACTTTTTTTTTTTTTTTTTAACTTTTTGCCCCCCCCCAGCCTCTGATGTGACCCCCCCAGCCTCTGATGTGCCCCCCCAGCCTCTGATGTGACCCCCCCAGCCTCTGATGTGCCCCCCCAGCCTCTGATGTGCCCCCCCAGCCTCTGATGTGCCCCCCCAGCCTCTGATGTGCCCCCCCAGCCTCTGATGTGCCCCCCCAGCCTCTGATGTGTCCCCCCCAGCCTCTGATGTGTCCCCCCCAGCCTCTGATGTGTCCCCCCCAGCCTCTGATGTGTCCCCCCCAGCCTCTGATGTGTCCCCCCCCAGCCTCTGATGTGTCCCCCCCAGCCTCTGATGTGTCCCCCCCAGCCTCTGATGTGTCCCCCCCAGCCTCTGATGTGTCCCCCCCAGCCTCTGATGTGTCCCCCCCAGCCTCTGATGTGTCCCCCCCAGCCTCTGATGAGTCCCCCCCCAGCCTCTGATGTGTCCCCCCCAGCCTCTGATGTGTCCCCCCCCCAGCCTCTGATGTGTCCCCCCCCCAGCCTCTGATGTGCCCCCCCCAGCCTCTGATGTGCCCCCCCCAGCCTCTGATGTGCCCCCCCCCCAGCCTCTGATGTGCCCCCCCCCCCAGCCTCTGATGTGCCCCCCCCAGCCTCTGATGTGCCCCCCCAGCCTCTGATGTGCCCCCCCCAGCCTCTGATGTGCCCCCCCCAGCCTCTGATGTGCCCCCCCAGCCTCTGATGTGCCCCCCCAGCCTCTGATGTGCCCCCCCAGCCTCTGATGTGCCCCCCCAGCCTCTGATGTGCCCCCCCCCCCCAGCCTCTGATGTGCCCCCCCCCAGCCTCTGATGTGCCCCCCCCCAGCCTCTGATGTGCCCCCCCCAGCCTCTGATGTGCCCCCCCCAGCCTCTGATGTGCCCCCCCAGCCTCTGATGTGCCCCCCCAGCCTCTGATGTGCCCCCCCAGCCTCTGATGTGCCCCCCCCCAGCCTCTGATGTGCCCCCCCCAGCCTCTGATGTGCCCCCCCCCAGCCTCTGATGTGCCCCCCCCAGCCTCTGATGTGCCCCCCCCCAGCCTCTGATGTGCCCCCCCCAGCCTCTGATGTGCCCCCCCCAGCCTCTGATGTGCCCCCCCCAGCCTCTGATGTGCCCCCCCCCAGCCTCTGATGTGCCCCCCCCCGCCTCTGATGTGCCCCCCCCAGCCTCTGATGTGCCCCCCCAGCCTCTGATCTGCCCCCCCCAGCCTCTGATGTGCCCCCCCCAGCCTCTGATCTGCCCCCCCCAGCCTCTGATCTGCCCCCCCCAGCCTCTGATCTGCCCCCCCCAGCCTCTGATCTGCCCCCCCCAGCCTCTGATCTGCCCCCCCCAGCCTCTGATCTGCCCCCCCCAGCCTCTGATCTGCCCCCCCCAGCCTCTGATCTGCCCCCCCCAGCCTCTGATCTGCCCCCCCCAGCCTCTGATCCGCCACCTCTGGTAACTCAAACCCACCCCCCTCCCTCTCTCCCCAGTATTAATCAGTGGTGGCAGTGGCCACAGGGTCCCCCTCCCCCCATCATCATTGGTGGCAGTGGGCAGTTCCGATCGGAGTCCCAGCAGTGTAATGCTGGGGCTCCGATCGGTTACCATGGCAGCCAGGACGCTACTGAAGTCCTGGCTGCGATGGTATGTTAGGGAGCAGCATTATACTCACGTGCGCTGTGGCCGCCGGGCGCTCCTTCTTCTCATAGGTCTGTGCGGCGCATTGCTAATGCTATAAGCATTAGCAATGAGCCGCACAGACAGAAGAAGGAGCGACCGGCGGCCACAGCGCACGTGAGTATAATGCTGCTCACTAACATACCATCGCAGCCAGGACTTCAGTAGCGTGACTCCTTTACATTACACTGCTGGGACTCCGATCGGAACTGCCACTAATGATGGGGGGGGGGGGGATATGGCCGGCACATTCATTGGTGGTGCAGTGGCCACAGTCCCTCCCCTCCTACTCTGTCCTCATTGCCGTTCAGCGGCAGCCGCGCACAGTGGGGAGGAAGGGACTCCCTCCTTCTCCCTCCACTGTGCCGGCCGGCTCATCAGGAGAAAATGGTGCGCACAGAGAGTGCGATCATATCGCGGTCCGGCGATATGGCGAAAATCCATATCGTGGCCCAAATTTAGATCGCCTATACCGCCCACCCCTAGGCTATGGCGCATGCGCGCCTAGGGTAGGGTAGCAAATTTTTACAGGTCAGTGCGCAGTGTTTTCCGTAATTTGTTGCTACCTGTTCCGTTATTTTATGCTAACTGTAAAATTTTGCTATCCTTGTCACTTCCTGTTGTGAGGTAGCCGCACGGAAGGGTTTTGAAAGAGATGTACCCACCGCTCTTACACCTTTCTATGGAGTCAGGGATGTCACCGCTCTTACACCTTTCTATGGAGTCAGGGATGTTACCGCTCTTACACCTTTCTATGGAGTCAGGGATGTCACCGCTCTTACACCTCTATGGAGTCAGGGATGTCACCGCTCTTACACCTTTCTATGGAGTCAGGGATGTCACTGCTCTTACACCTCTCTATGGAGTCAGGGATGTCACTGCTCTTACACCTCTATGGAGTCAGGGATGTCACCGCTCTTACACCTCTATGGAGGTGCTGAAGAGGTCTAGATATTTGCATTTTGTTAAACTTTATTGTTAACTGGACTCGGAGCTACCGCGCCTGCGCCAAGCCGTCTTTTTCCGCGCATGCGAAGTGGTCCGGAATCTTCTGCTACCTTCGGCTCGCTAAAAAAGACGGCTCGGCGCAGGCGCAGTAGGAGCCAAAGATAGCATAAAATTCCGGCCCACTGCGCATGCGCGAAGCCGGAATTTTCTGCTACCTTCGGTCGTCTTATTTGCGCATGCGCAGTGGTGTGAACGCGCCGAAGGTAGCATAAAATTCTGGCCCACTGCGCATGCGCGAAAAAGACAACCGAAGGTAGCAGAAAATTCCGGCTTCGCGCATGCGCAGTGCGCCGGAATTTTATGCTACCTTCGGCGCGTTCACAGTATTTTTATTAATTGGTCACTCAGACCACATTACGTCTAGATTAAAGTGCTGACTAATATAACATTTTAAATCTTTATTTCATTTCCTTAAAACTATCTTCCACAATATAGACATAATACTGTCAAGTAAACGTCACATAGGTGCTGAAGAGGTCTAGATATTTGCATTTTGTTAAACTTTACTGTTAACTGACTCGGCGCTACTGCGCCAACCCGTCCTTTTTCGCACATGCGCAGTGGTCCGGAATATTCTGCTACCTTCGGCTCGCTATACAAGACGCCTCGGCCCAGGCGCAGTAGGAGCCGAAGGTAGCAGAAAAGTCCGGCCTACTGCGCAGGCGCAGTAGGAGCCGAAGGTAGCAGAAAATTCCGGCCTACTGCGCAGGCGCAGTAGGAGCCGAAGGTAGCAGAAAATTCCGGCCTACTGCGCAGGCGCAGTAGGAGCCGAAGGTAGCAGAAAATTCTGGCCTACTGTGCAGGCGCAGTAGGAGCCGAAGGTAGCAGAAAATTCCGGCCTACTGCGTATGCGCGAAGCTGGAATTTTCTGCTACCTTCTGTCGGTCTTCTTCGCGCATGCGCAGTGGGCCGGAATTTTCTGCTAACTTCGGCTGTGTCTTTCGCGCATGCGCAGTGGTCCGGAATTTTCTGCTACCCTCGGCGCGTTCACGCTATGGGTGAATCGCCTGCGCCAACAAACCCCCTGCAGAGCCAATGAGAAGCCGAGGTGAGAGACACACCTCCCACGTCACTACCGGAAGTGACGTGGGTAGCAAAATATTCCGGGTAGCAGAAAATTTCGGAACACCGACATAGTGTTCCTTCCCTGTGCTGGCATCAGCCTCTTGGAAGGAACTGCGCATGTGCGAGCTCGCGCACCGTGAGATTACGGTGATTTTTTTTACACTCAATAAAACCACTCTGAGATATGGGACAGGTATATTGCGGACATGCTAGCGGCGATCTAGCCGTGTATGTCCGCTGCTCTATAAGGTAAAAAGAGGTGACAGATTCCCTTTAAAGGGGTTATCCCACCTTCTAATTTCATCGCAGCGTCTCCTGTTCACTCTGTACTAACGCCTATTTCCTGGGGCGTTGTCCTTTCTATTGATGGGCAGCTCGTCAGCGCTCTGCTGATCAGTTGACTCTGCCTTCCTTACTTGCGTGCGCGCTCCTGTTATAGCCGAACTTCATTCCCGGAGACGCCGCAGCGCTTTCTCTACCCTCTCACGTCCTGCATTCCGGACTTGCTGGCACAATAATTACTACCGCACTTGTGTTGCGCTAAAAACAGAGCATGCGCGGCCGGCGGCGTGCGAGTTCATGGAAGAAATGCAGCCACACTCTGGATCAAGGTGGTTTCGCTCACCGCGCATGCGCGGCCATTGCATTCGGCCGGCGAAAGGTGGCCGTAACTAAGGGAGGACACAGTACAACAATGAGGTAAAAGGGAGGTTTTTAGCGAGAAGGGTAGGAATTTGCTTAAACATTATATTTAGTAAAATGATCATTGTCGCAGCGTGGACAAATTAAACTATGATCCTATTGATGGGATAACCCCTTTAAGAGTCGCACCGAGCTCCATGGATTTTCCACACCTTTGAAACTGGCTGCAAAGATTTGCAATAAATCCACTGCATACCTGACAGTTTCCATTGTGGAGTTTGCCGCAGCTTCTGTGGTGAATCCAAAGCCAAAAATCTGCAAGTATCACATATGGATTTTATTATGGATTTCACCTTTCTGTATTGAAAGGGGTAAAAATCCACAGAAACAATTGACAATTCACATCATGTGGCTGTGATTTGTTAAAGGGGTTGTTCAGGCTTATATATATATATATCCATCCTCCGGATAGGTCATCAATATCAGATAGTCGGGGGTCCGTTCCAATCAGCTGTTTAAAGAGAACGCAGCACTTGTATGAGCGCTGTGTTCTCTTCTCTCTTTACCTGCTCGCCGTCGGCATTGCAGCGGTGAGCAGGTGTAATACATCTCAGCATCTCACATTGAAGTGAATGGGACGTCTTGAAGCCAGAGCTGTCCCATAGAGGTGAATCGGACGGCTCAGCTGTAATTACACTTGAACGCTTGTATTAATGATGCTTTCTCTTCAATCAGCTGATCGGTGGGGTTGCTGGGAAACATACCCCTGCTGATCTGATATTGATGACCTATCCTGAGGATAGATCATCAATATAAATAAAGCGGACAACCCCTTTAAAATCGTATTCAGCTTGCTGCTATTGGCTACTCCTTTATGCTGCAGATTTTCTGGCCAGATTTGCAGATCGGCAACATGTGGACATACTATTGGCATGGAATCTGAAACGGGCATCATAGAGGCATCTCATGCAGAAGCTATGGAGCCCATCAAAGGCTTGCCCTCTTCCTCTTATAGGCAAACAAGTGGATAACCCGAGTGTCATGACGTCGTACTTATAGACTCATTAATTGTTCTTTCACTTACGTCCTTAGTAATGGAAGCATCTATTGTTCATGTGTTACCATTTCTTCCAGGTCTGATATTTTAATATGGTGTTCACGATATTAGAGGGGTATTCCGGTTATAAGGCCCTGTGCCCTGAAGTGAATGGAGCAGCAGGTCAAGCAATCACACTGCTGCTTCATTCATTCTCTCTGGGACTGATGGAAATAGCCCAGTGTTCACACCCCAATCAATCCCCTATTCTGGGGATAGGGTATAACTTCATATAACCGGAATATCCCTTTAATGTTGAGTGTTTTTTTTCAATTTATGTATTGTTTTTTTTTTCTTTTTTCTTTTTTTTTTAGCATTCCGTCCAGCTAGTACATCTACCAGTGTTCAGACCTCAGAGGTGGTCGAAGTAGACACAAATGAGAATGAAATTGTAAACCCAGATTTCACCAATAGGAATCCTCGAAACCTCGAGAGAATTGCGTTGGCAGTTAAGGATCGGGGATGGGGCACAGTGTGGCCGACTCGTCAATACTGGCATAGGTAGGATAATAATAGAGAATGTGTTCATGTGTGTGTGTGTGTGTGTGTGTGTGTGTGTGTGTATATATATATATATATAGATATATCTAGTTGAAAGAACGGCTTGGGAGGAGTCATACAGGACATGCCTAAGGACATTTTCGTAAATTCAGTGTTGGATCAGTTATTTCTATCAGTGATTGAGCCAAAACCAGGTGCAGATCTAAACACAGAGCAGGAGGAAATCTTTCCCTTATACTTTATCTTTGTGTAGGTTCCGCTTTGGTTTTGGCTCACAATCACTGAAGGAAATCACTGACCAAACACTTAAAGCGGCCTAATGTCTATATTAGGCTATTTTCACACTTGGGGCAGTGTGATCCGCAAGCAGTTCCGTCGTCGGAACTGCCTGCCGTATCCGCCGATCCGGATGTGACTGAAAGCATTTGTGAGACGCATCCGGATGCGGCTTCGTCTCACAAATGCATTGCGAGAACAGATCTGTCTCTCCGCTTGTCATGCGGACAGACGGATCCGTCTTGTATCTTTTTTCACATTTTTACCGATCTGCGCAGACTGGAAGGACGGATGCGGCACTAATACATTCCTATGGGGAAAAATGACGGATTCAGGCAAGTCTTCAGTTTTTTTTCGCCGGAGATAAAACCGTAGCATGCTACGGTTTTCTCTTTTGCCTTATCAGTCAAAATGACTGAACTGAAGACATCCTGATGCATCCTGAACGGATTACTCTCTATTCAGAATGCATGGGGATATGCCTGATCAGTTCTTTTCTGGTATAGAGCCCCTGTGACGGAACTCTATGCCGGAAAAGAAAAATGCTAGTGTGAAAGTATCCTTACACAGGCTAATACCATTCCAGCAATCGCTTTCTAGCTAGCGGAGAAGACCGCTGCTATTATATGCAGCGATCTCCTCAGCAGCATGGAGAGGAGCGTTCGCTCTGCTATCGCTCATCCCCATACTGTCTAGTGGTTTGCTGGCTGCAGATCATTATTAGACAGCACAATCTGCCTCCGGCAAGCACTGGTTTTTTAAAGGGATTCTGTCACCAAGTTTTGGGCTATAGATCTGAGGACATGCACGGCTAGATCGCCGCTAGCATGTCCGCAATATATCGGTCCTAAAGGGCTGTGTGCTTTTATTTTCTTTAAAAAAGGATTTTAGAGATATGTAAATTAGTCTTGTATGTGTCCAAGGGGCTGTACGAACCTTCCTGGAGCCCAGCCGTGCCCAGCCACGCCCGCCTGTGAAGGAGGCCAGCACCGCCTATGTCCTCCGAATCTCCTCTTTTCATCAACGATAGATTGCCGTAATCTCGCGATGCGCGAGCTTGCACATGCGCAGTTCTTTCCCTGAGGCTGATGCCAGCACAGGGAAGGAACACTATACCGGCACTGGGCATGCACGAGCTCGCGCATCGCGAGATTACGGCAATCTATCGTTGATGAAAGGAGGAGATTCGGAGGACATAGGCGGGGCTGGGCTCCTTCATAGGCGGGCGTGGCTGGGCACTAGGAAGGTTCATACAGCCCCTTTGACACATACAAGACTCATTTACATATCTCTAAAATCCTTTTTTAAAGAAAATAAAAGCACACAGCCCTATAGGACAGGTATATTGCGGACATGCTAGCGGCGATCTAGCCGTGCATGTCCGCAGCTCTATAGCCCAAAACTTGGTGACAGAATCCCTTTAAGCATGCTTAAAAGTCAGAACTGCCTAAAGAACGAGTGTTTGCTTGATCATCCGGCAATCAGCGGCAGTATTACAAATGCGAACTCTCGTCGGCCAGTGTAATACGTCTTTAACTGGAATGTTTGGTTCTTAGAATACATTTTTTCCATAGCATCACCACAACGGCATACAAGGAGATTGACTTCTGTAGGGCCAGGAACAGAGAGAGGTTTATATCCCCCCCCCCCCCCTCCTCCCACCACCAGCACCAGTGTTTCCTGTCCCTACAGAGGACAAGGCGGAGAAAGGTCTCCCTGTATGCAGGGAGATGAAGTTTCTTTTTACCTGGATTTTTTGGACCGTGCACCATTTGGATTATGGTGTCCCCCTGTCCTCCTGGTGTCCCCCTGTCCTCCTTCGCACGCATAATGATGATGGCACTTCCGGCAGGACGGAGTGACGCGAAGCGGCATGCGGCGTTCTGGCTAACTTAAAGGGGGCTGAAGCAGTGACCCAGCCTGTTCATCTTACACCATGTCGGGAACAGAGCCACGTTCTCCTAAGGAGCCGGATGCTCCATTGCCACCATCAATAAGTTCCTGGTGGGAAGATTACTTTTCATTATGTGTGTTGGTCAGGGAGTCTGCTTGATCCCCCCTCTCCTTTTACCACGTTCTATTACATAATGGGGTAGATCCCTATTTTACTAAGTGCCTCCTGATTAATTTTTACCTTTAGATCTCCAAAGAGGCACAAAAGAAGGTTAAGAAGTCAGATGCATTTCTTGTAACATACGGCTTCAGGATAATTACCCCAAGAAATTGTGCAAAGTCTGCATTGCTACTATTGTTCGTGAGCAAACTCCCTCACTTAGGGAAGAATTTCGTATGATGATACAGGAAGAAGTAAAGTCCTCCTTGTCTCAATTGTCTACTACTCCTGGGGATCCTGCTCCTCCTAAATGAAAAAAGTTTATATCTCCTTCATCCTCAGACTCTGAGGACCTGGTGGAGGATGCTTCCTCTTTTAAAACGGGGGAAGACGAGGAGGGAGCTTCTGAAGCAGAATCCTCTGGGAGTAATAGAAGATTTTATTTCTCTATGGGTGATATGACAGATCTGTTGAAAGCAGTCAGATCTACTATGGGTGTAGAAGAAGTGCAGCAATATCACTCCATTCAAGATGAAATGTTTGGGGGTCTACGTGTCAAAAAACTTGTGTGTTTCCTATCAGCGAGTATATAAAGGAGATGGTTTTAGAGGAGTGGTCTGACCCTGAAAGACGCTTCGGGGTATCTAACGCCTTCAAAAATCGTCTATTATTTGATCCAGTGGAATCCAAAATCTTCAATGAGATTCCTAAAATTGACGTACAGGTGGCAAAAGTGAATAAAAAAAAACCCATCATTACCCTTCGAGGATGCCTCCCAGTTAAGAGATTCTGTGGACAGGAAAGCCGACAGTCTGTTGCAAGTCATGGGAAGCAGCAAAGTTCAACCTTAAGTCCAGCATCGCAGCAACGTCTGTGGCCAGGTCTATGTTCCTTTGGCTAAATGAGCTGGAGGATCATATCTGGGATAAAACATCTAGAGAGGAGATTTTAAATTCTATTCCCCTTCTAAAATCAGCCACTGCTTTTCTAGCAGATGCTTCGGCCGAATCAGTGAGGTTCTCTGCCAGAGACGCAGGTCTCTCCAATGCGGCCCGCAGAGCACTCTGGATGAAGTGTTGGTCAGATGACAAAACATCAAAAATGAAGCTCTGCTCCATTCCATTTTCAGGAGAATTAGTCTTTGGTCCAGTGCTGGACAAGATCTTAGAGAAGGCCTCAGACAAGAAAAAGGGTTTTCCCGAAGACAGGATCCATAAACGTAGGTACCCCTTTTGTTCCTCCAGAGATCAAGACAGGTCGTACAGGGGAAAAGGAAAGTTGGGGTGCTGGAGCTACCCCAAGGGTGGTAGAGGAAGGGGCTTCGTCCCCTCTTCTCGTCCGAAACCTGGCGAGAAACAATGACGCCAGAGTGCGCGGGAGATTGTTAAGATTCCTTACGTTCTGGGTATCAATCTCCCAGAATCCCTGGACCAAGGAAATTGTAGCATCAGGTTACAAGATCGAATTCTCTTAAAAACCCCCAAACAGATGCATATCAACCTGGTACCAGGAAAAGATCTGGCAGGGAATACAGGATCTTTTAAAGATGAATGTGATAGTCAAAGTTCCTTCCCCAGAGCAGGGAAAGGGTTACTACTCAAATCTATTTCTGGATAAACCTAAAATCTCTAAACAGATTTATCACTTACAAAAAATTCAGGAAGGGAGTCCCTAGCGTTCACAATACCATTGATAGGGAAGGACGCCTTCATGTGTACGTTAAACATGAAGGACGCTTATTATCACGTCCTGATCCATGTCAGATCCCAGAAATTCCTGCGATTTGCTATCAAAGACAACAGAGGTCTGGTTCATCATTATGGTTCACAGCCCTGCCATTTGGAATCGCACTCCAAGGATTTTTACCAAGTTGATAGTGGAAATGCTGGCATTCTTGAGGTTAAAGGGGTTGACGATAATCCCCTACTTGGACGATTTTCTCCTGATCGGCGACAACCCTCAACAAACCGAAAACGACTTAAAAACCTTACTATCTGTTCTGAGCAGATTGGGGTGGATAGTAAATATCAACAAATCAAACTTCAAACCTTCCACAGGAACATTTTTTCTGGGGATGATCCTAGACTCCCACGTTCAATCCACATATCTTCCCCAGGACAAGATGGTTTCATTACAACGAAAAATCTGATTTTTTTTCAGAGAAAGAAGACGTGCTCCATAAGAGAAGCCATGAGTCTTTTGGGCCTACTAACTTCTTGCATACCATCGGTACCCTAGAGTCAGAGTCATTTCCGACCCCCTACAGGTTTGGATCCTCAAAGTCTGGAACATTGATAAAAAAAAGTCCCTAAACTGGTGGACGGAATCAACTAATCTTTCCAGGGGTGTACTGTGGAAAAAGACTCCTTACATACAGATTGTGACAGATGCAAGTCAGACGGGCTGGGGAGCGAAAGAGGGGGAGACCTCTTGTACCAGGGATCCTGGTCCCAATCAGTCAGGTCTCAATCGTCGAATTTTCCCTTCACCCATGATAGCACCACAAGAGAATATAAGGGTGCTGTCATGGGCTCTGGAAAATCAAATTACCAGTAAGAATTCATCTTTTTCCGAGAACTGAGGGAAGTCTGGGAAATCCTGAAGGTAGCAGAAAAGAACCTGCAAGGTTACCACATAAAAGTCTTCTCAGACAACACGACTCTCGCATCAGGGAAGGACAAGATCAGACACTCTAATGTCTGTGTCATCCAAGATCTTCGATTGGGCAGTGCACAATGTAAGCTCCATTTCAGCAATCCATCTCAGAGGAGCCGTAAACCTAGAAACGGACTTCCTCAGTCGCAAAAAATTAGACCAGACAGAATGGTCCCTGAACTTGGAGGTTTTTCAGATGATAGTAGACAGATGGTGAGTACCCGAAGTGGATCTCTTCGCCTCCAAAACAAATACAAAGGTGAAAAAATTCTGTTCCCTACACCTCAGGGACAATCCCTAGGTGTTAGATGCTTTCTCTCTAAGATGGAATTGGAGTCTATGTTACGCCTTTCCCCTTCTCCCATTAATCCCAAGAGTGATTAAAAAAATGTGTCAAGACAGAACAACATTAATTCTGATAACCCCTTTTTGGCCAAAAAGAAGCTGGTTTTCCTCCGTCAGAAAGCTCTCCATCTCTGAACCTTGGCCTCTCCCTCTCAGGAGGGATTTTCTGCATCAGGGACCAGTTTTGTATCCCAATCCTCAGTTCCTGAAACTAATGGCCTGGATCCTGAGATCCAAATTCTGAAGTTCCAGTGTCTTTAGGACAAAGTGATTGATACACTTAGAGCCTCCAGGAAAAAAGTAACCTTGGCAATCTACCTGAAAATATGGAAAAAATTCTGTTCCTAGTCAGGTGAAACATCCCTGAATTTACAGAAACCAAACATTCAGAAAATACTAGATTTTTTACAAGGACTTGATCTGGGACTAAGACCGTCCACTCTTAAGGTCCAGGTGTCTGCACTTGGCTGTTTCTTTGATCAGGATATCGCAAACCATTGTTGGATTAGGTGGTTCATGAGAGCAGCCTCCAGACTTCGGCCGACTGTAAAATCCCCTCCTGGGATCTAAATATTATACTCTCTGGACTGACGCTACCTCCTTTTGAGCCTATGGACAATTGTCCTATAAAGTTGTTATCACTAAAAACCGCTTTTCTAATAGAAATCACATTTGCCTTTAGATTAGGTGAGATACAGGAAATTTCCATCAGAAAACCGTACCTACGTGTTATGGACGATAGAAAAATCCTCAAGTTAGATTCGGGCTTCCTTCCAAAGGTAGTATCCGATTTTGATCGTAGTCAAGAAATCATCCTGCCTTCCTTCTGTTAAAATACCTCAAATAATAAAGAATTCATTTTTTTCCCACGCCTCCACAACGGCACCACCTGGAGGATATCCCGCCCTCTCAGGGACAGGAAACAACTGTGAGATCAGCTCATAAAAGGCCTCCTCCCTCTTACCTCTCCAGTTGTTTCCTGTCCCTCTGAAGAGCAGGATTGTGGATCAGCATTGCGCAGGGCCTTATTGGTTTGTACTCCCGGTTTCCTGTAGGGCCGCTGCAGGAGGACGGGGCAAGGGGCAGGTGATGAAAGCCCCTCCTTCCTCTCGGTGTAAATCTGGCGCGTGCCGGTAACCCCGGGCTTTCCATCCCGAGCTCCGGTGGGACCGGCGGATCTGTGGTAAGGGGAGCGTGCTTGGGCCTGAGCACGCTCCCATCGGCTTCCTGACCTGCCGCAACGACGTCAGAGTATGGGCGTCGACGTCGGCATGCTGGGGGCGGGGCGCTGACATCATCGTGCCTACCAGGAAGTACGAGGAACACTGAGATGCCGATATTCCTGATCTACTTCCTGGTAGGCACGATGACGTCAGCGTCCCGCCCCCAGCATGCCGACGTCGACGCCCATACTCTGACGTCGTTGCACATCTCCGGCATGCCGACGTCGACGCCCATACTCTGACGTCGGTGCACATCTCCGGCAGCATGTCTTTGCAGGTGGAGAGCGATACCGCCAAAAAACCCACAGATGTCTCCAGGCCCTCTAGCCTGGTAAGCCTCCTCCCTATATCTTTTTTGACTGTGGTGTAATTTAGCACTTCTTTAGCTATTATGCACCTGGCCCTTTCGATGGCGGTTTCCCCCCCCCCCCCCCCCCCCCCCCCCCCCCCCCCCCCCCCCCCCCCCCAAAAAAAATAAAAAATTAAAAATGTATACTTATTGTATCTATGCTGTCTGGAGATGTCTCCTAGGGGAGAGAAAATATTAAAGGGGAACCGTCCCTGAAAAGAAAATGTGCCATTTGTAAAAAGGTGCTCTCTGGTTCGTCCAAAAAGCCTCTCTGCCGAAATTCTGCAACAAAGTAGTCTCGGAAGAAACCCCTTCCCTGGTTGAGAGCTTAAGGACCATAATTAAAGAGGAAGTCAGTGCAGCTGTAGAGGCTAAATTATCCGCCCTCCCGTCCAGACCCTCCACTTCAGATGTCTCAGTGGTGGAACAGGTTTCTGACATAGATGAAGGTGAAATTTCTTCTGACTCAGATTCCAATATTTCTGAGGATGCCTCGGGAAGACCTTTATGTTCTATTGAGGAGACAGAGTCTCTATTAAGAACCATAAAAGCCACGATCAATTTGAAAGAACCTAAAGAGCCATTATCGGTTCAAGACAAGAGGTTCGCGGGTCTTGCGGACAGGAAAAGACGTGTATTCCCGGTCCATAATAATATAAAGACCCTGATCCAAAATGAATGGAAAGAACCTGAAAAAAGACAGACTGCTTTCAGAATGTTCAAAAGGAAATACCCATTTGCGGAGGAAGACTCAACTACCTGGGACAAAACCCCTAAAGTCGACGCCGCTGTGGCTAGAATCTCCAAGAAGTCAGCATTACCCTTTGAAGATCTAGGGTTGCTAAAAGACCCCATGGATAAGAAGTGTGAGTCGCTCCTTAAAAAAAAATTGGGAATCGTCCACTGCCATTTTAAGACCGGGAATATCGGCGACCTATACAGCCAGGACCTTGTCTTTGTGGTTGGGAGAACACATTAAGGCCGGTACTCCCAGGGAAGATATTCTGGCTTCCATTCCGATGTTAAAGCAGGCCTCCAATTTCCTGGCAGATATGGTAAAGTTATTGGCAAAAACAGCCGCCCTATCCAACGCATCTCACAGAGCGATCTGACTTAGATCCTGGTCTCGCGATACAGCGTCTAAAAATAAGTTATGTTCCTTGCCTTGCGAGGGCGATCGAGTATTTGGCACTGCCCTTGACAATATTCTTGAAAAAGCGTCAGGCAGGAAAAAAGGTTTCCCGACGGAAGCTAAATTCTATCATCAAAGGCGCTCCTTTCGTCCCCAGAGACGTAATAGACCTGACCAGAAGAAAAAAGAATCAGGTGCTTCATGGCAGACCACTAAAGGAAAAGGAAAGGGTTTCCTCTTTCACCCCCAACAAGTCTGGCCGCCTCTCTTCCCAATGACGCCAGAGGAGCGGTGGGGGGGGAGACTGAAACACTTTCACTCAGCCTGGGAAAATATTCAGGCTTCTCCCTGGGTACTCGCTGTAATAAAAGAAGGGTATCGTTTGGAGTTCTCTCATTTCCCTCCAGACAGATACATGGAAAACGGAGAAGGTGAAGGTCAGATGGCAATGAACCAGCAGATTTCTCTCCTACTCAAGAAAGAAGCCATAGTTCCTGTACCGATAGAAGAACAGGGGACAGGTTTTTATTCTCCAACCTTCCTCGTCAGGAAACCGAATGGAACCTTCAGGGCAATAATAAATCTGAGAATGTTAAACAGATATATTGTTTACAAAAAATTTAAGATGGAAACGATAAAACTAGTCATCAATCTGCTGTCAAAGGACTGTTTTATGATAACGTTAGACCTTACAGATGCTTATTATCATGTCCCTATTCAGAAAGGCGACCAAAAATTTCTGAGGACCGCAGTGTGGTTCCAGGGGACCCTCCATTATTTCCAGTTTCAGGTTCTAACATTTGGCCTCTGCTCAGCCCCAAGAGTCTTTACGAAATTTATGGCAGAAGTGGCAAAGTTTTTTCATCTGGCAGAAATCCTGTTTATCCCTTACTTGGACGACTTTCTGATTGCAGCTCCTTCACAAGTTCTGCTTCAGTATCAGCTCCAGAAAATACTGCTCACCCTTGTGGACCTGGGTTGGATTATAAACCAACAAAAATCCTCCCTTCTTCCGTCACAGAAGATAATTTTTCTAGGAGTATTGCTGGATTCTCAAATGATGGCGTCCTTTCTTCCGGTTCACAAGAAACAAAATCTAGTTTCCAACATCAGGAAATTACAGCGACAAAAAGTAAGCTCATTCAGGGAGATAATGACTATTCTGGGGCTCCTGACCTCTTCGATTCCATCAGTAAAATGGGCCCAGTACCACTCAAGAATTCTCCAAACCTTTCTGTTGAAGAAATGGGACAAAAACAGTCTTCCCTAAACAAGAAGATAATAATTCCATCACAAGTAAAAAGTTCTCTATCCTGGTGGACAACCCAGACAAATCTCGCCAGAGGTGTAGAATGGCGACAAGCAGACCAGATAGTCATCACGACCGATGCCAGCAAACAGGGCTGGGGAGCACACATAGAAACAGCCGTGAAGCAGGGCCTTTGGAAGATGGAGCTTCAACAAGCTTCCTCCAATATGCGGGAGCTAAGTGCAGTTTGGGAAGCCCTAAAAGCCTTCGCTCCCTCAACTCATCTGAGGAATGTAAAAATTCTCTCAGACAACTCCACTACAGTGGCCTACCTGAACAACCAAGGGGGTACGAGAAGTCGCTCGCTATCCTTAGTGGCTGGGAAGATCCTGGGTTGGGCGGAGAAAAACCTGTTGTCCCTGTCAGCAAAGGGAAAGAAAACCTGGTATCAGACTTCCTGAGCAGGGACCAACTAAAAGAGGGAGAATGGAGGCTAAACCCACAAGTCTTCAATCAGATTTGTGCCAGATGGGGCACTCCAAAAGCCGACTTATTCGCCTCAAGGAAGAACAGACAAGTATAAAAATTTTACTCCCTATCCATTCTAGACCAACCCCTGAAAGTGGACGCCTTATCAACGTCTTGGCCCCGGGGACTTCTATATGCCTTTCCGCCTTTCCCTCTGATACCAAAGGTCATAGCCAAGATTATAGAGGAGAAAGCTCAAATAATCTTGATCACTCCTTTCTGGCCTAGGAGGGCATGGTTCCCAGTACTAAAGAACCTGGCAGGGGAAGACCTTTGGATCCTCTCACTCCTTCCGGATCTTCTACTCCAGGGTCCAGTGGTTTATCCCAGGGTCTCCCAACTCCGTCTAACGGCTTGGAAGCTGAGAGGAGCATCCTGAGAGATAGACGGTTTTCAAATGCTGTAATCACTACTCTGTTACAGAGCAGAAAGCCAGTTACATAAAAAATCTACCTGAGATCCTGGAAATCTTTCCTACGGTTTGTAGGGAATGCGTGGGATCCTTCTATGGCTCCAAATATTGCCCTGATCCTGGACTTCCTACAAGCCAGACTCTACAAAGGTTTGTCTGTAAGTACCTTAAAGGTTCAGGTAGCAGCTCTGAGCGCATTTTTGGGCACAAAATTTACAGATCTAATTGTTGTCAAACGATTTCTTAAGGAAGCTAGTAGGATTCGCCCCAGACTTAGATCCTCTGTCCCGCCTTGGGACTTAAATTTAGTCCTATCTAGACTGATACATTCTCCCTTTGAGCCCATTGATGAGATTCCATTAAGGATACTAACACTTAAAACTGTATTCTTGTTGGCCATTACTACAGCAAGGAGAATAGGCGAGATCCAAGCTTTTTCAATCTTACCTCCCTACCTTACAGTATTAGAAGATAGAATTGTATTAAAACATGCTCCAGAGTTCCTCCCTAAAGTAGTAACCAAATTCCACTGTCAACAAGAAATTTCTCTTCCCTCTTTTTGTTCTCAGGCAGGATCAGAAAAAGAGAAATTATTCCATAACCTTGACGTAAGAAGGTGTGTACTTCAATATCTGGAAGCCAAAAAAGATCTAAGAAAATCTAACTAACTGCTAATACAGTATCTGGGACTTCATCAAGGGAAGACGGCTAGCAAAGCTTCCATTTCCAGATGCATTAAAGCTTGCATCACTCTAACTTACGAGACTGAGGGTGTTACTCCTCCGCCTATGCTGAAGGCCCACTCCACTAGAGCAATGGCAGCATCTTGGGCTGAAGGAGCCTCGGCCTCTCTGGAAGAAATCTGCCGGGCTGCAACCTGGTCTAGCCCTTTGTACCTTTTTCAAACATTATAGACTTGATATCTCTTCCAACAAGGACTTATCCTTCGGCTGCAAAATCTTATCTGCGGTTGTCCCACCCTAATACGTTTCCTCTGTTATTCCTCCAGGTGGTGCCGTTGTGGAGGCGTGGGGAAAAGACTAAAATTACTCTTACCGGTAATTGGATTTTCCTTTTAACCTCCACAACGGCACGAGGATTTCCCACCCAAAAAAATAAATACATAGAGAGATGTGTGCATGAGTACATATATACAGTGCTGCACATAATTATTCATACCCCTGGCAAATCTTGACTTAAAGTTACTTTTATTCAACCAGCAAGTAATTTTTTGACGGGAAATGACATAGGTGTCTCCCAAAAGATAATAAGACTATGTACAAGAGGCTTTATTGTGGAAAAAAAAACTGTTCTCAGCTTTTATTTACATTTGAGCCAAAAATACTAGATGTTCTGCACTGTGGAAAATCTCAGAGGATGTGGTCAGAAGCCAAAAGTGACACCTGTGTTGGCCAGGAGGATAGTTAGAGAGGTGAAAAAGAATCCAAGGATCACCACCAAGGCCATCCTGGTGAATCTGGGCTCTGCTGGTGGCAATGTCTCAAGGCAGACGATCCAACGGACACTGCACACTGCTGGGTTTCGCTTCTCCAGATAAGGCACACAATCGCTTGGCCTTTGCAAAAGCTCATCTGGACAAAGAAGACGACTTCTGGTCTTCTGTGTTATGGTCAGATGAAACAAAAATTGAATTGCTTGGTCACAATGATGTTTCCTTCATTTGGCGTAAAAAAGGAGAAGCCTTCAACCCAAAGAACACCATCCCCACTGTCAAACATGGTGGTGGGAACCTAATGCTTTGGGAGTGTTTTTCAGCCAATGGACCAGGGAACCTAATCGCAGTAAACGGCACCATGAAAAAAGAGCAATACATGAGGATTCTCAACGACAACATCAGGCAGTCTGCAGAGAAACTTGGCCTTGGGCACCAGTGGACATTTCAGCATGACAATGACCCAAAACACACAGCAAAAGTGGTGAAGAAATGGTTAGCAGACAACAACATTAATGTTTTGGAGGGGCCCAGCCAGAGTCCAGACTTGAATCCAATTGAGAATCTGTGGAGGGAGCTAAAGATCAAAATGATGGCAAGAAGACCCTCCAACCTGAAAGATTTGGAGCTCATTGCTAAAGATGAATGGGCAAAAATACTTGTGGAGACATGCAAAAAGCTGGTCTGCAATTATAGGAAGTGTTTGAATGCTGTAATAGCCAATAAAGGCTTTTCTATTGATTATTGAGAAGGGTATGAATAATTTTGGACTAGACACTTTTTGCTCAAAAGTAAATAAAAGCTGAGAAATGTTATTTTTTTCCACAATAATGCCTCTTGTACATCGTCTTATTATCTTTTGGGAGACACCTATGTCATTTCCCGTCAAAAAATTACTTGCTGGTTGAATAAAAGTAACTTTTTAAGTCAAAATTTGCCAGGGGTATGAATAATTATAGGCAGCACTGTAGTTGCGTTGTAAATTTTTTTCATAAATAACGTAGTCTTGTTTACTATTGTTTAAAAGCCTTCATTTCTGAGGCAAGTATGCCTTATTCTTATATATGTTTGTGAACTTTATTAAATGTTTGGCATCTACTTCTGAGTCCTAGGTTATTAACTGGAGAGGTAAGAGGGAGGGGGCCTTTTATGGGCTTATCTCACAGTTGTTTCCTGTCCCTGAGAAGGCGGGATATCCTCCAGGTGGTGCCGTTGTGGAGGCTAAAGGAAAATCCAATTACCGGTAACAGTAATTTTAGTCTTTTATTCCCTGGATGTCAGACGTTCTGTCCTGAATTACATTGAATCTACCAAGGATTTCAGGAAATCCGAAAGTCTGCTAATTCAATTTGCAGGGAAAAACAAGGGCCAGAAAATATCCAAATCTTCTTTAGCCAGATAGATCACGAATACTATCTCTCTTTGCTATGAGATTCAGAACCATCCTTGTCCTGACAACCTAAAGGCCCATTCAACCAGGGCCATGTCCTCCTTTCAAGCTGAGAGGGCAGGTGCTTCCTTCTAAGACATCTGCAGAGCAGCTACATGGTCAAGTGTGCATACATTTGTGAAACACTATATAGATTTGATTTTTGCAAAAAAATCTGATTTGTCTTTTGGACGGAAAGTCCTTTAGGCAGTTGCCCACCCTCGATATATTATTTTATATATCTCCTTGTATGCCGTTGTGGTGATGCTATGGAAAAACCTGAATTTGTCTTATGGGCAATTCAGTTTCCATGAGATCACCACGACGGCACATTATTCCCTCCCTTTTTAATTTGTTTCTTTCGGGAAGTCCTCCCGATTGGTATGAGGTAATACCTTCCTATTTTGTTCTTATGTGATTCACCACCTTTTTTCTTTTCCTCTGTGTGATTTCGGAAACACTGGTGGTGGGAGGGGGGGATTTAAAATTTTCTCTGTTCCTGCCCCTACAGAGGTCAGAGGTCAATCTCCTTGTATGCCGTCGTGGTGATCTCATGGAAACTGAATTACCGGTAAGACTAATTCCGGTTTATCTTTGTTTTCCATGCTTCAAAATTTCTGACTCCCAAGTTTTACGAGTCGTTTCTGTTTTATTAATAATGATTAAAGCGTGCCTAAACCTTTACACACATATGTATGTAATCCCTGTGTGCACTGCAACAAATAAAATTTTATCTTGACTACACTACAACATATTCCTACATAACGCTCTAGAAAATCAGAGTACCTGAAGTAGGTGTCATGTTCTTCAGGTACTTCGATTTAAAGGCAAACTACCATTTGCTGAGATTGCCACTTAACAATCCAGATTTAGTCAGATGCTTTTTAGAAACAGACTACAAGCTTCCACTGTATGCTGTTTCTCACAGTGATAGAGCCTATTGCTATGATTTGGAATACACGGTGACAGCTCCCAAAAAGCTTTTTTCGCTTTTCTGCTGTGAAGACAGCGGTCTGATTTCTGATATTCTGGTTGCTGGTGATATGCTGCCTGACAACTACAGTCTTTTCAGTTGTCAGTCACATTTGTCAAGTGTCTTGTCTCTATTAAAGGGGTTACCCGGGAAATGATAATCATGACTTATCCTCAGGATAGGTGATCATTATCACATCAGCGGGGGTCCAAGTCCCGGCATCCCTGCTTTTCAGCTGTTTCAGGAAGCCACTGCTCTGGTGAGCCAATGCAGGATCCCGGCAGCTTTCCAAGGACAGCACCATACATCATATAGTGGCATTGCATGGTATTGCAGCTCAGTCCCATTGACTTGAATAGGGCTAAGCTGCAACTAGACCATGTGACCAATGTACAGTGATGTCACTGGCCTAGGAAGAAGCTACAGCGCTCAAGGCCTCTTCTAACAACTGATCAGTGGGGGTCCCAGGTGTTGGACCCATGCAGATATGATACTGATGACCTATCCTGGGGATACCGTAAGTCATAAATATCTTTTCCTGGATAACCCCTTTAACTATTGTGTCTCACATTATTCAGTCTTCAGCCTATGGTAGAACTGCCTGGAGGTAGAGAGGGTACAGGGAGAGCTGGTTTTAAAGGGCTTATCCATCCCCTAATGACCACACACACACACACACACACCGATGTCACCTGCGATGCTAGAGAGGCTTATCCCCATTGCGGCCTGCTATTTGCCTAGGCAGGGCTCCAGATGGTGACCAAAATGGTCGCCAATGCGACTTAGAATTTACAAATGGTGACAAGACTTTTTAGTCTTGTCGCCATTTGCGACTAGACCCGCCGCCGCAGATCTGCCGTTGAATACAGCAACGGGCACAGGAGCTGATAGTTCTCTGCCCCGCCGCCGATGATCTTCTCAGCAGCGCAGAGGAGAAGGAGTCTCTCCCTCCCCCCTGTGCCGCCGTCGCCAATAAGAAGAGAGACAACAGGAGGAGGGGAGGGGCTGTGGCCACTGCGCCACCAATGAAGATAACTGACCTGTTAATACAAATACAGGAGGCGGGTGTCGGAATCAAATAGCCGGCACCCGACCTCTATAACAGGGAGCTGCGATCAGCGTCAGTTAACCCTTCAGGTACCGCACCTGAAAGGTTAACTGCCGCTGATCGCAGCTCCCTGTCATAGAGGTCGGGTGCCGGCTATTTGATTCCGACACCCGCCTCCTGTATTTGTTTTAACAGGTCAGTTATCTTCATTGGTGGTGCAGTGCGCCCCCCCACCCAGTATAATAAACATTGGTGGCACAGTGCGCCCCCCCCAGTATAATAAGCATTGGTGGCGCAGTGGGAAGTGCCAATGAGGGTTAAAAAAATCAAAAATAAATTAACTCACCTCGTCCAATTGATCGCGTAGCTGCCGGTCTCCTGTACTTTCTTCAGGACCTGTGGTGACGTCACTGAGCTCATCACATGGTCCATTAACATGGTGATGGATCATGTGATGTACCATGTGATGAGCACAGTGATGTCACCACAGGTCCTTTGACAGGTCCTGAAGAAAGAACAGGAGACCGGCTGCTACGCGATCAATTGGAGGAGGTGAGTTAATTATTTTTTTATTTTTTAACCCTCATTGGCACTGCCCACTGCGCCACCAATGTGTATTATATTGGGGGGGGCACTGCGCCACCAATGTTTATTATACTGGGGTGTTGGGGGGGGCACACTGCGCCACCAATGTTTATTATATTGGGGGGACACTGCGCCACCAATGTTTATTATACTGGGGTGTTGGGGGGGGGGCGCACTGCGCCACCAATGTTTATTATACTGGGGGGGGGCGCACTGCGCCACCAATGTTTATTATACTGGGGGGGGGGCGCACTGTGCCACCAATGTTTTTTATACTGGGGTGTTGGGGGGGCGCACTGCATCACCAATGTTTACTATACTGGGGTGTTGGAGGGGCGCACTGCGCCACCAATGTTTATTATACTGGGGTGTATATAATGTTTATTATATTGACCTTCTACTAAGCATTCTGTATTAAAGAATGCTATTATTTTCCCTTATAACCATGTTATAAGGGAAAATAATACAGTGAATAGACTTTCATCCTAGCAACAATGCGTGAAAATCGCACAGCATCCGCACTTACTTGCGGATGCTTGCCATTTTCACTCAGCCCCATTAACTTCTATGGGGCCTGCATTGCGTGAAAAACGCACAACATAAAGCATGCTGCGATTTTCACGCAACGCACAAGTGATGCGTGAAAATCGCCGCACATGTGCACAGCCCCATAGAAGTGAATGGGTCCGGATTCAGTGCGGGTGCATTCCGGTATTTTGAATGCCGGATCTGGCACTAATACATTCCTATGGGGAAAAATGCCGGATCATTCAGGCAAATCTTCAGTTTTTTTTGCTGGAGATAAAACCGTAGCATGCTGCGGTTTTATCTTTTGCCTGATCAGTCAAAATGACTGCACTGAAGACATCCTGATGCATCCTGAACGGATTACTCTCCATTCACAATGCATGGGGATATGCCTGATCAGTTATTTTCTGGTATAGAGCCCCTAGGACGGTTCTCTGAATAATACAGGTTATTTTCTTTTCCAGGATACGACTAGAACGTACTGGGCATCACGTGCACGCAAGCGTGGAACATTGTAGTGGCAATGTTGTACTTTCTGCCTCCACCCAAGAATGGGCTGTGAAGAAACATCTTTACAGTACGAAAGATGCCATGGCTTGTGAGAATGTTGGTAGAATATTGGCTCAACGCTGCTTGGAGGCTGGAATACATTTTATGTTGTTTCGGGAGATCCCATGGGTGTTCCGCAGTGAGTCGGTAAGATAAAAAAGTGTTCCGTTATAAATCCAAACTGCATATTCTGCTGCGTTCAGAACTGTAATAGTCTTCTAAAGTCTTCTGGATAGTTCATCAGTATTTGATTAGTGAGGTCTATACATGCCGATTAGCTAGTGTCCACTTTCTTGGCTCTTGATGACTGTCTATCACATGGCCTTTGTGAATGAGGCTGAGCTGCAATACCAAGCACAGCTGCTATACAATGTATGGTACTGGTATGCTGTGAAGAGGCCACAGCTCCCGCCCAAGCACCGCAAGCAGCTAATCAGCAGGGGTGCCGGGAGTCGGACTTCCACAATCCTAATTATAGGTCATCAGTATGTAGATAGGTCAGCGGTATTTCCTGGAAAACCTCTTTAATGGCCCAAGTCATGTAGCAAATATAAGTGACTGTCATAAAAATAAATGACTAGCTAAATAAAATTATTCAAAGCATGGCTGCTTTTTTACTGTAAGAATTAAACCCAGGCATTACTCTGTGTTCTAGAGTACAAGCATGTACTTTCTGGAAACTGGGTTAGTCATGAGGAGCTACTGTAGCCGAGTAATAATTATGAATGTATTTCAAATATAAAAGTGTGGTATCAGCGCTGGAAAGAAAAAGGACATGGGGCACAGAGAAGAAAAGAGTACCTGTATCGCTGGATGTAGGTCCGGGAATGCTTCTAATCAAGATTCGGTTTCTGTGGGCACTAATCAGTGCAGGAGGGGCAGTACTTCTTCTTGCTCAAAACTTCAAAAAAGCGCGCGCCGCTTCGGCCGGCAGCTGGCGCGCGCACGAAGGAGCGTGCTGGTAAGGGAATCCGAGAGCGCAGCGTGTGACGTCACACCCGTGGTACGGATACTTCCAAGGACCAAAAGTAAGCCTACGCGTTTCGAAGCCAGCGGGCTTCTTCATCAGGGATGGTTACTGTGATCAGTCCTGTGGAGTAAATAGAGGTCCGGTTCCCATTGTAACTATTGTCCACTCCCACACTGTTGTTTACAGTCTACTTGTTAGAAGAGGATATGGGGTGCGTCCCGGTGATTCAGTTATTTTTATTTTTACTTATCTGTGAAAGATGTACTATTTTCAGGGATGTTATATTAGCGGTGTTTTATTATTAAAAGGCAAATAGTTCCATTTCTTGATTTAGGCCCCTTGGGGCTAGGCTGTTCAATCTAAAGATCCATTTACTCTCGCACCGCGACATCTGTTGAATGAAGTCACCGCCTCTTGTATTGGGTTTAACTCTTTCAATGCCTCCAAAAATTGAGCCATAAAAGGTGCCCCCGTGATGTTCATTATAATGACGGGACAGAGGGTGACCATCATATTTTTTATTTATATTATTCAGATGTTCACCCATCCTAGTTTTTAGTTCCCGTTTAGTTCTACCTATATATAATTTTTGGCAAGGGCATTTGATGAAGTATATTACACCCCTGGTGTTACAAGAGATATATTGATTAATTTTGTAGGTGATTATGGGATATTTAATTAAACCAGGTTTTATCTTATGGCAATTTTTGCAAAGTTTACAGGGAAAGAAGCCCCTCCTCTCTGTCTGAGTAGTTTTAATATTTTTCGCATGGCTAGATGTTTTACATGATGGTGCTATTAAATTAGCTAGGTTCGATGCCTTCCTAAAGATAAATGTCGGGTGTGTTGGAATTCTTTCCCCTATCAGTTTATCTTGACGTAGCATCTCCCAATGCTTCTTGACAATTTTTTTGAGAATAAATGATCCTTCACTGTATGTAGAAATGATTGGGATTTTAATGAGGGTATTAGTTGGATCAGTTTCCTCACTAGTTTGTTTCTTCTTACTCGCGTCCTGTAGGAGTACTTTGCGGTCAACCTCTCGAATTTGATCCACAATTAGTTCTAGGTCCTTGCTATTATACCCTTTTTCCAACAATTTATTATTTAACTCCCTAGTTTCCTCTTCAAAGTGGGTGATTTCAGTGCAGTTCCTGCGTATCCTTACGTATTGGCTTCGTGGAATATTTGTCAGCCAGATGGGCAGGTGACAACTGTTCAGTGGTATAAAGCTGTTACAGTCAGTAGGCTTATGGTATGTTTTGGTCTGAATGAGTCCTTTTATTAATAAATATTGTCAAATCTAAAAAATTTACTTGTTCCCTACTATGTGGCGTAAAATGTAGATGTCACTCATTTTTATTTAAATCATTTAAAAACTTTTCCAATTCCGCTTCTCCATCTCTCCAAATAAAAACAATATCGTCGATAAAACGTTTCCAAAGGACCAGACCCGCACCAAGCCCGCCACAAGGGAAGATGGCGAATTCTTCCCATCGACCCATGTATAAATTTGCGAAGCTTGGTGCGAATCTGGTCCCCATCGCTGTACCCCATGTCTGCAGGTAAAAGTCACGATCATATTTAAATTAATTGTGGGTAAGAATCAACATAATGCAGTCCCCTATAAAAGTGATCTGGTCCTTAGGCATCATTCCGTCTTTTTCCAGAAAATATTTACTTGCGGATCTCCCTCTGGAGTTTTCTATAACGGTGTATAATGAGGTTACATCCAGGGTACCTAAAATATAGCTGTCCTCCCACTTAATATTTCCCAGTAGTTGTAAAATATGTTTAGTGTCCTTGAGGTAAGCCGGAAGTTTTTGTACGTGACTTTGTAATAGAGTGTCAACGTATCTGGATAAATTAGATGTTAAACTGTCAATACCCGAAATGATAGGGCGCCAGGGGGGTTGGTCCGATGTTTGTGGATTTTGGGCAAATAATTAAAAAATGGGGATTTTGATTGTTCATATATGCTGCTTCTTCTGTGGTTAATATACCTTTTAATTTTCCTTTTTTCATTAATTGATTCAATTGGTGTTTGTAATTATTAGTTGGATCGAAGTCCAGTTTTCTATACGTTTTTTTCTCACTTAGGAGTCGAATAGATTCATTATGGTAGGATTTCTCGTCCAAGATAACTATCCCCCCCCCCCCCTTTTTCCGCGGGTCTAATAACTATATTGTTGTTAGTTTGAAGTGAGCGGATAGCCTTTATTTCCTCTTGGGATAGGTTTTGCCTCACCTTGCGTTTTTTATTTTGAATGGTCTTATGTAGGTCACGTAATACCAGAGTCTGGAATGCTGTGAAGGCGTTAGAGTACTCATTCAAGGGGTTAAAGTGGGACTTGGGTTTAAGTGCTGTGTGTATGGGAGTCTTTGGTATGATATTCGAACCCATGTTATTAATTTGCGTGGTATCTATAGGAGGGGGAGGGGATGGCTCAACTAGGATTTTATCAGAGCATGGTATATGCCTATTCTTTTCATTTTTATTTTTATATTTAAAATCAGTCACCTTATTTAGATTTTTGGGGGTTTTTGAGAGATGGTGCTGATACATATTATCGTGTTTCTTCATAAAAAAACTTTTTTACCCCTATGAAAGCATCGAAGGGGCAGAATTTGGCGGTGGGAGCAAATTTTAAACCCTTCCCCAAAAGATATACCGTAGTTCGTTTTCTTTTAGATTATAGCTACTATGATTATGAATACCCTGTCTTATGGTTGCACAATAGGTTGCCTTATTCTTTTTCTTAGTTAGTCCTGTCCCTCTGGCCCCTCTTTTGGTTTTTTTCTGGATGATCGAACCTGAAAAAAATCCTTTTTTACTAGTTTTTTTGTGGTTATTGTTGTTCTTTTATCATTTTTTTTTATCAATTTTTTTAGGTATCATCTTGGGGCGTAGGTGAATTTTGGTCACCGCACTGTAGCTAGTGTTTATGTCAGTATTTCTCGGGGTCAATGAGATTGGAGAATCTATAGGATTATTGAGATTTGTGTTCTCTGTGTTATCCACCAAGGATGTGGATACATAATTATTAGAATCCTCATTAAGTGTTTCCAATATTTCATATCGGTTGCTAGTCTCTATTAAGCCATTAGTCCTAGTGGGTTCCACCACTACTTTTGGACTCAGTGGTAAGGGATTAGTGAAATTTTTTGCAATAGTTGTTTTTGCAGGTTTTTCCGTGGTAATTCGATCCATGTTTCCATTGTTATTGGATTTTTCGCTATAGCTATCTTCATGAATGAAGTCGCTATAGCTGGTGTTTTCGCACATTGTATTATCTATTGTGTTTTAATGAGTGCTGACACTTGGTTCAAGGTCTCCTATAGTATGGTTTATAGTATTTATTGGTGTTATTAGGTCCCTTTCAAATTTGTTAGTTTTTGTGTTAATAATTTCATTTTCCTTTGTCTTTATTCGCATTTTAATGGATCTAGAGATTTTGATTATTTAAAAAAAAAAAAAAAATATGATGGTCACCCTCTGTCCCGTCATTATAATGAACATCACGGGGGCACCTTTTATGGCTCAATTTTTGGAGGCATTGAAAGAGTTAAACCCAATACAAGAGGCGGTGACTTCATTCAACAGATGTCGCGGTGCGAGAGTAAATGGATCTTTAGATTGAACAGCCTAGCCCCAAGGGGCCTAAATCAAGAAATGGAACTATTTGCCTTTTAATAATAAAACACCGCTAATATAACATCCCTGAAAAAAGTACATCTTTCACAGATAAGTAAAAATAAAAATAACTCTGAATCACCGGGACTCACCCCATATCCTCTTCTAACAAGTAGACTGTAAACAACAGTGTGGGAGTGGACAATAGTTACCATGGGAACCAGACCTCTATTTACTCCACAGGACTGATCACAGTAACCATCCCTGATGAAGAAGCCCGCTGGCTTCGAAACGGGTAGGATTACTTTTGGTCCTTTAAAGTATCCGTACCACGGGTGTGACGTCACACGCTGCGCTCTCGGATTCCCTTACCAGCACGCTCCGGAGCGGCGCGCGCTTTTTTGGAAGTTTTGAGCAAGAAGAAGTACTGCCCCTCCTGCACTGATTAGTGCCCACAGAAACCGAATCTTGATTAGAAGCATTCCCGGACCTACATCCAGCGATACAGGTACTCTTTTTTTTTTTTTTTTTTTTTTTTCTCTGTGCCCCATGTCCTTTTTCTTTCCAGCGCTGATACCACACTTTTATATTTGAAATACATTCATCCTTTGGATCGCGGCAACCTTTATCTTTCAGGTATTCAGCAGCGGCTCTGTGTACAGCTGTTCACAGAGAAAGGACATACTGTGACAGCGCAGATACAACTATTGAAATTCCAAACTTATTATGTGGATGATCTGCAGTAGTGATCAGTTACAAATAAAAAAACTCAGGTCTGTGATAGATTTTTTTTTTAAATTTATTTATTTATTAACAATTTTTGGTATTTTTATGGTATTGTTTGTGCACACTCGGAGCACTCCAGACCACTGCCCCAACTAGTGATCGTTGGGAGTTTCTGACACATCGTTCCGTCATCAGTGGTTATTGGGATATAGGAATCATGCCTAAAGAGAACACTAAAATTAAAATAACAAATACTTTTATTCAACTATATTCAAAAAAAATAGGGCAGGGCCCTTTTAAATCCATAAGCTAGATAACCTCTGTCAGGGTCAAGCTGTAACACGTAGTCTAGGGAGGGATTGGGGTGAGCCTGGTACGTGATGTAGCCAGTGCCCTGTAAGTGGCGCTTTTTGTAAATTGCCCATACACTTTCCCTCCACTCCTAGATCTGCTTACTGCCCTGTAGACCATCTTATGGTGCTCTGGCTATCAATATTATTGCCCTATTGCACCTAAAGAAACAATCTAGAGAGGCACAAAAACAATGGTGTTTCCGAATAAGCTATTGCACCATTGTGTTAATTGGAGAAGCCTCTCCTGATTACATAAGTCCCCTGTGTCAACGGAAGAGCATGCTGATGCCCACAGCATGAAAACACCACTAAGGGCTTGTTCACATCACCGTTATGCATTCCGTTATGGCTTTCCGTTATAACTGAATCCATAAGACGGAAATCAAAACAGTTTGATCCATCACAATAGAAGTCTATGGGAAAGCCTAACGGATCCGTCTGGTTTCCGTTATGCTGGACGAAAAACAAAGTCCTGTCTACTTTGCACAGGCAGTGCCAGAATACATCTCCCAGTCCTGGCTATAGACCCTGGGTTATAGATTCTGGCATAGTCTACTGACTGCCTATTAATGTGATGATATATTCTGAGACTCTCTGGACCGAAAGACACAAGAACAGAACAATAGACATGACGCTTTTATGTAAAATTTGTGGAACTGCTCTTTATTGGCTGTCTGACAACCTCTTTAATGTATATTGTGGCACCGATTGTATATTTGTGGAATTGAAAATATTGTTTTGAAAGTTATTGAAAAAATATCAGGAATATTCCGCTAATGTAAGTTATTGATTTTGTAAAAAAAAAAATGAATGCTGACCGATTTTCTCTTTAAAATTCAAGATTCATTCTTCACTTTTTGTGAGAGTTAAAGGCTCATGATCAGTGGTGATCCGACTGCATGGTCCCCCACCTGTCCTGAGAATGAAGGGGTGGCAGGGCTGGTTTAGCACTGCAGTTATTCAGTGCAGGGTAGAGTTTAGTTCTGTGGCCCCATGAAGGATCATGCACACAGCCGTGCTCGGTCCGGGAAACACAGCCCGTGTGTCAGCCACATCTCCCGTACCAATGGCGGCTTCTCTGACCTGAACTCACTGCATCATAAATCACTATGACTCAGTCTGTTCGGGTCAGAGGAGCCGCTGTTGGTCTGGGGGATGCGGCTGACACATGGGCCCTGTTCCCCAGACCAAGCACGGCTGTGTGCATGATCCTTCATGGGGCCACAGAGCTAAACTCTACCCTGCACTACTGGGGGTGCAGAAACCTGCACTGAATAACTGCAGTTCTAAACCAGCCCTGCCACCCCTTCATTCTCAGGACAGGTGGGGGGGACCATGCAGTCGGATCACCACTGATCAGAAAGTGATGGGTTGAGGATCACTAACCATACTTTTACACACGAAAGGTGTTTCACATTATTGCCACTGCTTGTTAAATGGGTGTCATTGGATATGTCTATCTATGTTTTATACATAAAGCACAACTTCCTCATCACCTCTTTGTAGCACATCATTTGCAGCCACATATGGAACGACCCGTCCTTTCTGTTTCTGATTTGCATTAAAGAAGCACTTCCACAAAAATGTCTATTCTCTCTGACCTGTCAGAAAGATACCTGATGTAAACTGTAGTGAAGGTAATCTTCTTACCAGTGACTGTATTTGTGAGTTATAACCTCCCTTCTGATCCTCATCTGTGTCCTGTCACCAACCCTCTGATTGCCAAGTGACACAGGACAGGAAGTCAGTTACTTCTACTATTCATTCCTATAAGACAGCCATTGAGGCTACCATAGCAATATATAGAGAAACTGACTTCCTGTCCACATTTAAGATGCTGCGATAGTTGGAGATCGGAGTGTTGGTCACATGGCACAGCTGAAGATCAGAAGGGAGGTTATAACTCACAGATACAGTCACTAGTAAGAATATTACCCTCACTACCCTTTACATCATGTACCTTTTTTATCAGGTCAGAGAATAAACATTTTTGTGGGAGTGCTTCTTTAATAAAGGTCCCAATCAGAAGTGGAAATGGAACCTCTTGAAATCTTCAATTTCCTTTCTTTCTATCTCCCGGTGTCATGAATTAGCATGAATTAGCTGCATAGGTCAAGCAGCCGTGTTCTCTATGTAATTAATGTGGTTGATTATTCTATTTAATCTCACGCTTCTGCACATGCAAACCCCTGTGGTTGTCTCAGTTTGCATTATTTTGGATACACAAACAAGTAAAGGACATTGCCATGTCAATATATACACAGGAGGGCCCGCACTGTTTTCCCATGCTATCGTTGCTTTGTATGTCCCTTTATTTGCTCGGTTTCAGCTTAAAAGCATCCTTATTTACCTTGGAACTCGAGTAGCAGTTCATAAATGTATTCATCAGTCAGTCGGGCTTAGTTTGTGCTGTTGATGAAGGATAACTAAATAGTGTGGTCATTTTTCAGGCTCATCTGTGCATTTGGCTCTGGCGTGGTCTGTGTTTGTTCCTATCTTGTGATTAGGTAATGATGGGACGGAGATGAGAGAGCTGCAATCGGCTTTCATTCAAGATGAAGTAAATGTATCAATGCACAGACAAGACTACTTCTCCACTTCAGAAAAAAACAACCGAAAAAGACAACAACATTCGGCTTAGATTACCATTTAATGCCCAACATAAAAAAAGTAGAAAAGATTATATACAAACACTGGCACCATCTTTTGAGAGATAAAATTATAGGACCTCTATTACCCAAAAGTCCATACATCACATATACCAAAGCTCCTAACTTAGGCCTAAGGGTAGCTCTAACCGCAAGTAGGAGAATAACAGAAACTAAACCGAACTGGTTGTCACTTAAAGGTATTTTTCAAATGCGGTCGATGCAAGAACTGTAGAATCGCCAACTTTCCCCCAAAAAACATCTCAAATCAATTCAACACATAATACGTTCTAATATCAAATTAAAGAACATCTATCTTGTGACTCTGCAGTTGTCATATACCTATTACCATACATTGGGAGGACCAAGAGACCATTTAGGAAAAGAGTGTCAGAACACACATCAAATATTAGAAAAGGATACGATCAACATTCCGTTTCAAAACATTTCATAGACCATCACAATAAGGATCAGACATTACTCATCTTTACAGCCTTTGAAAAGGTCAAGAGACACTGGAGAGGTGGGGACTATATAGCTAGGATGTCAAGGATAGAATCCAGAAGAATTTTTGAATTTGAGACGATAATTCCCATAGGTCTAAACGCAGAGATGGAGTTTTTCGGATTCCTGTAGTCCGGCTGTCTACCAGCACCTCGATCTCTCCTCCCTGGGGGGCCCCCATTCCTGACCTCCATAATATACTTTACACACTAGAATACAATAAGCAAGAAATGAGAAAAAAAACATGAAAAGGCATATCTTATAGAAATATCAAAAAAGTACAAACAGGAAAATTAACACCTATATTTACAAAAAATACAATCCTCTATAAATTACCCTCAAGCTGAGGGTCCTGCACTTCACCATTGAGTGTGTATGTATATGTGTGTGTGTGTGTGTGTGTGTGTGTATGTATATATATATATATATATATACATTTTTCATTATATTTTATCTTTTCATTTGATCGTACAACATAATTTATTTTTTTATGTATTTTTATCTATATTATAAATACTGTTGAACATCATTTATTATACATTCATCATTTCCCCTCTATATTATATGGAACAATAATAGTATTCTAATGGGAATATATCTGTTTATTTACTTTAATTCTGACAAAATAATCCAGTCCGAGCTTTACATATCATCAAAAAGGTCTACACCGCCCATTTTACTAATTGATTACTAATTGATCACTGGATATATACCTGTGAAAAGAAATGGCTATGTATACCAACTGATGAAGGAGCACGGGGCTCCGAAACGCATCTGGAAAATACAATAGCCATAGCAGGCTAACAAAAAGCAGTACTAATTAAGGCGCCGAAAAACGTTGAATCCGGACAGCACACAAGTGGAGCAAGTATTCCCTCGTATCAGCAGGATTACTTTCGCCCACATCTAAATTAAAAAACCCGCTCCCGACCACGTGGGACGCCATGTGGAACGCCGAGCTGGGACGACCGGGAGAGCGTACATCGCTAGCACAGATACTATACTAGCCACGTGGGACGCTGAGCAGGGATGCTGAGGAGAGCAAACATCGCCACCATTGCTGTGTAGATCCACACCGCAGATCCCTATTGATACATTATTTATCCAGGATCGGTAATATACCTTTAACATTATTAAAGGTCCCATAAAATAGCAATATAATTGTGCATTGTTCCATGAAAGGAAAAATATTGCTTATATAAAGCACCTTGATATACAAACATTTTTTTTATCCCTGTAACCCTTGGAAGGCCTGGAAAGTATACCCTTTGGAATACAGTGACAGACCTATCCGAATGACAATTTGATTGATATAATGGAACGCTAATATTGGCATTTCTGATCAATTTTCAGACTAATCAGATAGAAAATATGTCTCTTTTTTCCCCTTATCAAGATCCCATCATTTGGATCCATCATTTTGGATACTTGCAGGATCCATCCCATTTTACTCCTCCATACAGACTAAATATTGCTGCTATTTTCACTGTTGCTGCTATTATCCTTGCTGCTACTAGAGATATATACGGTACTTTCAATTGTCGCTATAGGATCCCTGCCGTCACTCATTTATTGCTGACATTGATCTATTGCTGTTTTTAGCTGTTTTTTATAGCTGCTATTTTTGGATACTATTTATTGGTGGTATCGCATTTCTATTGTTCATTGATACTACTTTTTCTACATCGTTATTGCTTTATGATTGATGATATCTCATTACTACTGTTTATTTGTTTGACGTGACTGTCATAATAATTGCATATTCATATTTATATTTATATATGGACTGAGGGTAAATCCTTCCCTTCCCCTTTTCATATATAACTTATTGAGTTATCTACCTTATTGATGCACCCATATTTATTTTTGTATTGAGATATCCATTAATCCGAATAGGTGAGCCGCTGATATACACATTAAATGTATCAATTCATTTATGCAGAGCTTTTCTCCCAAAAATGAGGGCAGTCAGCATGTAAGGGAAAGATAGAAATACAGCATAGAGCTCAATAGTGCAGCTATTGTTCCACAGGGCAAGTACAGTTGCAGTCAGAGAATGAGCGGTAATCTTCGTAGGGTGGAATTGATTGATGGTCTCACTAGTGCAAAGTCAATGGTTGCCTGATTTGGAAGGGTGCTTCAGATAACTACCCCGCTGCTTTATGACGAATTGCAATACATTCACAAAAGTATAAGAGACTAACATGTTTCTTTCGAAAACTTTTTTTTTTTTTTTTTTTTTTTTTGCCGCCATGTGGAGTTGATAAGCCACACTTCCAGCTTCACTATTTATCCATTCTGATTGCAACTACACAAAACTGACTCAATCATCTAGACTGACTCCACACCCCTTCTAGTTTTCACATATCTGATAAATAGGTGCCTCTGGTTGATATAATTTCCATGAAAGTATACATGCAACAACAAACTATGCATTTAGTAAACTAAATATACAATATTAATCTATATTCTAAAAATCAATGTCTATTTGTCTGGCTGTCCTCTATAGGCATCCTAGACACCTAGACACCAAATTTGGGAGACAGGTATATCGGGTGTCTGGGAAGGTTTTTGTAAAGTTCTCAGCTCTCTAGGATGTACTGTTCTTGAGATATTCCCGCAAAATGCAAATATGGCACCATCCCATGACCCGTTTTAGCCCATAGAAGCTTGCAGGTCCTTCACATAGCCTAACTGACATACACATGGTCGCATGACCCTTATTAGCCAATAGAAGCTCATAGGTCCTTCAGTCTTCACCTCACTGACATTCATACTCCAGGTTTCCATAATAACTCTTTAACTGTTATGAGGGGGCGAAGTGCTGTTGAGGTCACTGTTAAGGGGGAGCAGGGTGCTGTGGAGGTCACTGTTAAGGGGGAGCAGGGTGCTGTAGAGGAACTGTTAAGGGGGCGGGGTGCTGTTGGGGTCAATGTTAAAGAAGCAGGGTGCTGTGAAGGAACTGTTAAAGGAGTGGGGCTCTGTGGATGTCAGTGTTATGGGGGACAATTAAAAATGAAATAAACAGTGTAACTGCTGGGGTATATAGTGCTACTAGCGATTTCGCTGTTTAAAAAAAAAACAATGGCATGGATTGGCCCCTTGGGCACCCTTGGAACAAATCCACTAAGCACACAAAGAGACCAACACTTAATTTTTCAAGAAGTACTAGTCATTGGCATCATCAAGCCAGTAGTAAATAAATGTTGTCATTTCTTATTGAATTCAGACTCTTTTCACTGTTTTGTTTTCTAGGTGCAGAGGTTTCGAAATGCAATGATTGAAGGTGGAATAGTGTTAAGTGAACCAAGACGCATATATGAATGACGACGTAATAGGTGCAATTGCTGTCAGGAGTACAAATACCTACTACGTTTACCTGCTTCTTGGATCTCGGTGTAACCACAGCTATCTCTTGGAGCTGGCATACACATTTCTTGAAAACTCCTTCTGCATATAAAGCAGAACTCCATCTCTAAAACTTTCTAAGCTTTGTTGAGTTGTGATGCTGCTCCACATCATTGCTACATGTTGACATTTCAGGTTCATGTCATGAAATTACCTTCATCTGTCAATGTTAGTCCATCAGTTAATATTTTGCTGAGTTTTTTTTCAATGAACTATTCCTATTAAAAATCCGATTTCAATAAAGCTCGGTTGGACATGAAATTTATTGTAGCGAAGTGTACTGAGCGGCTTATTCAACCTTCCCACACTGGCGCTGCTATTGGTACAACCACGAAACCTCTTTCTTCCCTGTTGCAAATAGTGTAAATCTTCATGTAGCATCCTCTCTGACGACTAGGATTTTTTACTAACTGGAAAATCTCTCTTTATAACAGTCTACTGTGTCATGTTTTGGTCACATTATTATCATATTTGGTTGGATAGTTCAGGGGACTTGTCCTTAAATATATTGCCTCCAATGGTTGCAGATTTGCTTACAGATAGATGGAGACATCATCTTGGCTCGCTTTATTAAAAAAAAAATTGTTTTATGATATTGTATCTCAAGATGTCTATCCTATGTCTGTGCCAGCTGTTCTGTGATGAATTGCAATTTGTCACAGATTTTGCTAGAATGTTGTGATTTTGTATTTAGAATTTTTGAGTTCTTAACCCATTTCCACTCTGTGATGTACCATTCAGGAGCCGGGCCTTCGCTATAGCTTGTAGGTGCTAACGGTAAGCGTCCGGCTCTCATTGCCGCGGTAGGTGATAACTCAAATCCCAGCAATTTAACTCCTCGGGTTCCGCACAGCATCTAAAAAGCAATAGCAACCACAGTATCTGAGCAGTCAGAAGGAGCTCCCTTTGTCCTCCAATTGGCATAAAAGAAGCACAATCTAGTGGTGCTGAGTACTTGGCATGGCCGCCTTCTCAAGGCCTGTCAGTATGACTATGTTTTTGATACAGGAGTGTTACAGTGTATAGTAAAGGCGATCACAAGAACAAAGGTTCAAGTCACTAAGGGACTGTAAAAAAAAACTAAAAAAAACATAACACCAGAACAAAAAACGAATTATTGGCATCGCCTTATCCTCAACAACCCTATTATTTAAACCACACAGGGAACACTGGAAAGAAAAAAAAAACGCAATGCTGGAATTGTCATATTTTTTATTTATTTTTTGGTCGCCTTGCTTCCCTAATTGAGGGTCATTTATTAAGACCGGTGTTTAAGACGCAGGTCTTAAAAACCCCTATATCTGGCAGTGAATCCACCAAAGGCCTCTGCATAACTTCGATGCATCCAGCGCCAGTTCTATATGTAAGACAACTTTCGAGCTGTCATACATTTAGACAATTTTCTACACCAAAAACAGTCGTAGAAAGTGATTGAGACGGGCCAGCCGGCCCTTCTCCCCCCACGCCACACCCACTTCTATAGAACTGGCGTGAGCAGGAAAAATTTGCGGATTGTGGTTCAAATAACCTTTGTGCCACAATCTGCGCCAGAAATACACCTAAATATAGGCGTATTCTGGATAATGACTAAAAAATGATCAAAAGGTTCTGTGTGTCCCAAAATGATACCAATGAAATCTATAGCTAGCCCCACAAAAAATTTGCCCTCACACAGGTCAGTCAGCAGAAAAATAAAAAATGTTATGGCTTTTGGAAGATCATTAAAAACAAAACCCTAAAAACATGAGGGTTCTTCACTTGGAGGTAGGGTTGAGTGTTATGTAGTAGTAGTAGTAGTAGTCCGATAGGTAAGTAAATGTTACAGTACTGACATGCTGATAATTTCTTCATAGCCAATGCCTGAGGATATGGAGAGATGGCAGTCTCGGGCACAGAGACTACTGTCCAGGGCGGCCTCTGTTATGTAGCTGGCACTGGTGCGTGTCTTATAGATGAAGATGGAGCTGTCCATTCTTATATGTCCTTCTATCTGGCTGTGGCACTGTACAGAAGCCAGCAGAGGAGACACAGGTGCTGGGTCTAACACCTGATTGGTGGTTCAGATTGAGACTAAGGGGGAGGAGCTACATGTGACAGAGGAGTTAGTTTCATTTTCAGTCAGAAAGAGCAGCTGAGGAGAATGGCTGAGAGGACGGCACCAGAGCTGTTATTCTTTATTAAAATTAGCAGCTGAAGAAAATAAGTAATTAGCTAAAAAACCTGACTGGGAGGTGAGGAGAAGTCAAACAGGGAATCGGACATTATCTCTACAGCAAGGGTGATGGAAGTACACTATAAATTACCTCAGTTCTAGTTGTACAACTATTCTCACATTCATTTACAACGGCAATAGTAGTCTAGAATTATGGTGGCAGATTCCATTTAAGTACCAAACTAGGCTGCATCTTTAAGGGGTGAACCAAATTCAAAGGTAGGAATGGACGTCTGTAAATTATATAGGAGTATGATCAGATCTATGTGAGAGCTTCCTCATGCAGAAGGCCCGTGTGTCGGCCACATCTCCTGGACTGATGGCGGCTCCTCCCACCCGAACTTACTGCCTCATGGTGTTTTATGATGCAGCGAGTTCCTGTCTGACTGGGGGTCCATTGTACTGTGCTCACCTCATCCTGTCCATACAGTACAGATAGGAGCTCACTGCATGGTAAATCGCTATGATGCAGTGAGTTCTGGTCAGTCCAAGAGATGCGTCTGACACACAGGCCATGGTTCCCGGACCGAGCACAGTCGTGTGGTTGAGCCCTTACTCAGGTGCAGCTGGACTATCTTAGAATGCTTTATGCACACCACATGCTGAAGAATATACAGAGATACCATGATGTAATTACACACGCAGCCATAGCAATAGGAGTTGAGCAAACCTGCCTTTTACCAGGTTCGATTTTGGGTTTTAAGTGAATTACGTAATGGATTCTGTTCCCACAGAATCCATCACTTGATTCAGTGCTGGCATGCCGCATAGTACAAGTGTATGGCAGCCCCGAGGGTTCTGTTCTGATGGGCATACCCTTGTATTATGACTTCATGCAAAACGGAATGCTTCTAATGGCTTTTCGTTTGAATTACGTTATGGATTCTGTGAAAACGGAATCTATTATGTAATTCACGTAGTAGCAATTTTGGGAGAATACTACTGGTCTAAAAAATAATGTGCCGAAAAAGCCTTTTGAGGTCGGAATGTTGAATTGAAGATGTCAGATAATTTTAACTTTTTTCTACATTATAAGTCGCCATACTCATGATATGGCTTTGTTCACACAAGCATATTATTTAGCACCCTATCAACTGTAATATATCCCGCAGACTCTCTGTTGGGTCAGAGAAGCAACGTTTTGACCGTGTTGGTCTTTATCTAGGATGCTTGATAAAGACCAACGCGGTCGAAACGTCGCATGTCGGTTTGGTGAATAAATCACGTTTATGAATGAAAGATTACGGAGTGCTGCAGTCCCTCTTTTTGGATGACTATGGGTACTACAGGCCGGTACCCAACACTGTGAGCACCACCACTAAACCAAGTACCTTTTCCGTAAGTGCTGCTACAAACACCATTTTTCCACTCTGTTGGGTCAGGTTCTGATTCTCTTTCTACAGGAAAGTGTAGCACATCAAACTACTCTATTTTGACCGTCAAAAAGTAATGAAAACCTGAAGGAATGAACCTTAATGGAAGTCCTTCTACTGGAATTCAATTAGATTTTTCAGGGTGTAGCTATACAGTTTGAAAACATCATTGCCGCCTGAACATACTCCAACTGCTGGCGTAAAAAGTAGTCTAGATGTTCATAGCCATGGTTTCCATTTTCATTTCTTATGGAATGTAATCAGATGTGTTATTATTAGGAGTCATGAAACTCTCATTACTTTCTTCACCATTACCAGGTTATCACTTGGATGAAAAGTGCAATTATGATTTCTACAAGTATAATTGTTCTGCCAATAGAACTCAGCATGTTAAAAATGAAGAACGAAGAATTGCTAAGCAGTGCAGATCCATGGTGATTGGTCCTTCAGGACAGGCACATTTTATTCACTTTATACATGTACTTACTGCGTCTGAGCCGTATACTTGGCAAACATACGACAGGCAAAGCACCCGTTGTGTAAGTCAAATGTATCTGTAGTGCTACATTCACCCGACAGACACCAAAAGTGGGTCCTTTATTGGCCTCCATAAAGCTCTTATAAATTTGTACACCTTTTTTTTCAACTGTAGCAGAAAGCACAGCAAACTCTGCTCCTATATGGTTGGGAAACTGTATAAAACATATACTGGGTGGTATAAATATTTTTGCAGTTGTATTCAATGGGCAATGTATGCCTATTTAGTAACATGCATTGGAGATAGCTGTGTTGTGAATTTTCCCAATTATATACCTCTACACCAAAATGTGCACAGTTCCTTAGTTTAACAACTAACTTTTATATACAGTACAGACCAAATGTTTGGACACACCTTCTCATTCAAAGAGTTTTCTTTATTTTCATGACTATGAAAATTGTAGATTCACACTGAAGGCATCAAAACTATGAATTAACACATGTGGAATTATATACATAACAAACAAGTGTGAAACAACTGAAAATATATCATATTCTAGGTTCTTCAAAGTAGCCACCTTTTGCTTTGATTACTGCTTTGCACATTCGTGGCATTCTCTTGATGAGCTTCAAGAGGTAGTCCCCTGAAATGGTTTTCACTTCACAGGTGTGCCCTGTCAGGTTTAATAAGTGGGATTTCTTGCCTTATAAATGGGGTTGGGACCATCAGTTGCGTTGAGGAAAAGTCAGGTGGATACACAGCTGATAGTCCTACTGAATAGACTGTTAGAATTTGTATTATGGCAAGAAAAAAGCAGCTAAGTAAAGAAAAACGAGTGGCCATCATTACTTTAAGAAATGAAGGTCAGTCAGTCAGCCGAAAAATTGGGAAAACTTTGAAAGTAAGGGCTATTTGACCATGAAGGAGAGTGATAGGGTGCTGCGCCAGATGACCTGGCCTCTACAGTCACCGGACCTGAACCCAATCGTGATGGTTTGGGGTGAGCTGGACCGCAGAGTGAAGGCAAAAGGGCCAACAAGTGCTAAGCATCTCTGGGAACTCCTTCAAGACTGTTGGAAGACCATTTCAGGGGACTGACTACCTATTGAAGCTCATCAAGAGAATGCCAAGAGTGTGCAAAGCAGTAATCAAAGCAAAAGGTGTCTACTTTGAAGAACCTAGAATATGACATATTTTCAGTTGTTTCACACTTGTTTGTTATGTATATAATTCCACATGTGTTAATTCATAGTTTTGATGCCTTCATAGTCATGAAAATAAAGAAAACTCTTTGAATGAGAAGGTGTGTCCAAACTTTAGGTCTGTACTGTACATATATATATTTTTTACTTTTTCTAATGTTTTCTTTTGCTTTTTTTAATAGAAATATTAGATTTATATTTGTAAAAAAACAACAGACCTACAACATGCACTCTTTTAAAGCTAACCCTGGCCTCTGCCGAGGGACTAGCTGTGCTCATATGGAAACCTCTGCTTGTTGGGGAGTAAACCTTGTTGTCCTCCCTCCCAAAGTCCCTCTTATGCTACTTTCATACAGCAGATAAAAAGTACAAATAGTGTTAATTTGCGTCACTATTGTTTTTTGGACTCTTGGTTTTGGCTTACATATGTAGATGTAAAATACTGCCATGTGAAGGTGGCCTCACACACTTGTATGTTGCTCCCATCTCATGTTTAACTTATTCTATATGCATTTTTATTGCTTGTATTAGTTTTGTATTGAACTGTATAGGTTGTCATCAGTTCATCAGTATAGATTCACAGTGGTATAGTGATCTACCATTATATGTTTATCATTTTATTCAGCCTGAGGAAGGACTTTCATGTATGAGTCCAAAACGTGTTTGATATGAACATAGCCGTAGTTTGACAGCCTTGTAAATTCATCATATAAGCATTTAGTCCTTCCCGCCCGGCGCTGTTCTGAATGCTGCTTCAAGTTCGTACGTAATGTAAAGCAACATAATACCGTAGTACTGTCCTGAAATACCACGAGTTCAGCAGCTGTCCCTATGTCATCACTTGCCCAACATCATATCATACAGCCGACACCCTGCTCTTGCTGCTGGGATCAGAGATGACTCAGATCCGTGCAGTTTTACCCCTCAGATGCTGCGGTCAACAACAGGTTGTCCCTCTGTCCTCAAATCAGCAACCTGTGAATGCAGTTGCAATGTGTGGAGCAGTTGTCATAATGCCGGGGACCTTCTGAAGGCCTCCAGGCTTGCCAGTTTACTGCCTCTGGCAAGGTGTAATAAGAGGCCGGCGACAGATAAAAAAAAAAGTTATGAATTCTAATATGAGGATACACAGCAATTAAAAAAATAGCTAGTACAGTAGTAAGAAAATAACAAAAACTATACATTAAATTTGGCTTCTCCATAACCGTACTAACCTGCAGAAGAAAGTTAACATCATTTTACACAGTGAAAACCGTAAAAACGAAATCCAAAAACGATGGCGGTATTCTGGTGTTTTTTTGTTACAGTCGACACAATATTATTATATTTTAATTATACTATACATTGATGTACCCTAAAATGGTGCCAAAATACAACTTGGCCCACAAAAGCCAGAAAAAGAGCAATGGCTTTTGAAATACGGAGATGTAAAAAAACTAAACAATTGCCCCTTCCTTAAAGGCGTACTCTGGTTGGTTAAATTTATCCCCTATACACAGCCCCATACACCCTGCAGCTCCCCTGAAAAGAACGTAGCGGCCGGTTGCACATGCGTGCGGCCACTCCATTCGTTTCTATGGGACTTCCGGAGAGCCTGTCCTGTGGATAGGAGATAACTTTAACCAACCTCTGGAACTCGCTATCAGACTCTCACCTACATTGGAATCCTTCAAAAGAAACCTAAAAACCCACCTCTTCAGACAAGCCTACAACCAGTGACCCTGCTGCCTCTATACCGCCATGACCAACTTCACCCACACCTACTGTGTCCTTCTCCCATAACATGTAGATTGTAAGCCCTCACGGGCAGGGCCCTCTCTCCTTCTGTACCAGTTTGTAACTCGTCTTGTTCATGCTTAGTGCAATTGTCTGTATTATGTATGTGCACCCCTTATCATATGTACAGCGGTATGGAATAAATGGCGCTTTAATAATAAATAATAATAATAACCGGAATTAACAAACTAGGCTATGTAGGCTTTTTACATTAGCAACACGAGCCTGCCTGGTTCATTTGCAGTTTTGACAGAGGCAGTGTATAATATACAAAAAGCTAATTAGGACTACAAACAAAATTTAGGGAAAAACAGGTTTTAGGTTATTGCTATCTTGTGGGACATTTATAAGTAGGAAAATAACTTGTTTCTAAAAATAGCATATGATTTTAGAGAATAATTTTTGTTTATTGCTCGTATAACCCACTAACCTACACAAATCAAAGTGGAATGCGATTTTTTATAATTTAGTTATCTTAATGCTAGAGGGACTTTGAAGCAGTGATAAGTAGACAGTTCAACGAACTAACAAGTAGTATGAGAATGCTGTGACAAATATGGTGGGATGCTGCCAACCTCTGAAATGACACTGAAACGGCACCAATATGTCTATGACCCCAATTATGCCTCATACATCATTAAGTCTCTGTCAGTGCTGAGAAAGTATTAGCTCACTTAAAGGGAACTTGTCATCACATTCCCAGCCCCTGAATAACCCCCATAGTTCTATACACATATGGTGAGAAGTTTCATAAGATGCCACTGTCTGAAATGTCCAGTGTAGCATGAAGTTAACGAAGTGGTTCGCACTACTTGGAAACAGTCCTGTGGGCATTTCCAATAACCTGAGGTGTCATGCTGTCCCACAACCATTCTGGATTAATTGACATCTGACAGGCCTCGGATAGTTCATTACTAGCAATATCCAGCAGCTTAGAGCACAAGATGTAGTGGGGGCCACCACACCTTGTTTTACTGCGCTTGTCATGAAGCTGGTCTACGGGATGTCAGTCAAGAGAGGTGGGAGAAGTGACTTCATGACTCCTCATGAAACCAGAACCACCCACAAGACTGTGCAAATTATAACTTTAGCTTCTCCTTTGTGCTACAGGGCACATTTCTCAGATTGGCAACTATTTCCGTTGTTTATAATGCATAGGATTTTGGGAATTGAATCTTTGGTGGGGAAATACATTTAAAATAATTTTGGAATTAGGGGCATGTCTGTATGATTTTTTTTTTTAAGTGTATTCATCACAATGGCCCACTTTCAGTAATGTGATTAGGCCTAGACCTTGCCATAAAACACCAAAACATGGAGCTTTTTAGATACAATTTGGTGCTTCTAGTTTAACCCCTACCTGACGTGACGTGATAGTACGTCATAGCGGGGGAGGGGGGGTAATACACTAACAGGCAATGCATTACAATACAAATGTATTGTAATGCATTGCAGAGGGGATCAGACCCCCAAAAGTTGAAGTCCCAGTGGGACAGAAATAAAGTAAAAAAATAAAATAAAAACTGTTTTTAATACTAAAAAATAAACTTTTTAGTAAAAAAAATGCCCCTTTCCCCTGATTTTATAATAAAAAATAGAAAACACACACATATTAGGTATTGCCGCGTCTGTAATGACCGGCTCTATAAAGATATTACATAATCTACCCTGTCAGATAAACACAGTAAAAAAATAAAAACTGTGCCAAAAAAGCCATTTTTGTCACCTTACATCACACAGTAAAAAAATATAAAAAATAAACTGTTCCAAAAAGCTATTTTTGTCACCTTACATCACAAAAAGTGATCAAAAAGTCGTATACGCCCCAAAACAGTACCAATCAAACCGTCACCTCATCCCACAAAAAATGAGCCCCTACATAAGACAATCTCCCAAAAAATAAAAAGAAACTATGGCTCTCAGAAAATGAAGACACTAAAACATATTTTTTTGTTTCAAAAATGCTTTTATTGTGCACAACTTAAATAAATAAAAAAAGGATACATATTAGGTATTTCCACATCCGTAACGACCTGCTCTATTAAAATATCACATGACCTAACCCACCAGGTGAACGCTGTAAAAAAATAAAACAGTGGCAAAAAAGCAATTTTTTGTCACCTTACATCACAAAAAGTGCAATACCAAGCAATCAAAAATGAGTATGCACCAGTTCGCTCCAGCATCGCTATGCTCGGCACATTGCGGTGTTCAGCCGAACACCGTATGTGCTCGAGCACAATGCTCGAGTCTCCTCGCCGCACATTTTTTGGCTGCTACACAGCCAATAAACGTGCAGGTAAGTACTGCCATTCACTGTAATGCCGTAGCCATGTTGGCTACTGGCATTACAGTGATTGGCTGGCCGGAACGCATCATCGGGTGCTATACATATCTTAGTCAGGGAGAGCTGTGCTGAAGAAGGGAAAGATAGTGAAGGGAGTGAAATAGTAATATTTTATTGAACAAACTTGTCAGAGACCCAAAAGTCCTTTTAAGGACTATTGTATCTGGCAGCAATATAATTATTAGCGCAACCTGCGCTAAATTGCTTGCATTTGTTTGGCTGCTGCAGACAGCAAAATTATCTGCGCTACATCTCCTGTGTAACATGTGTGCATGCTAAAAATTTCTGTGACATTCAGTGTACTTTTTCCGTAGACGGTGTCCGCTGCAGACAGTTACATTACCTGCACTACATCTCCTGTATAACTTTTGCGTATTCAAAATATCAGTAACATTCAGTGTAATTTTTTTTGCCGCTGGTGACAGCGACATTATCTGCGCTACATCTCCTGCGAAACGTGTGCGCAGCCTAAAAATATCTATACTTTTTCCGTAGACTGTGTCTGCTGTGGACAGGTTTATTACCTGCGCTACATTTCCTGTATAACGTTTGCGTATCCGAAATATCAGTGACATTCAGTCAATTTTTTTTGCTGCTGGTGGCATCGATATTACCTGCGCTAAATAGTGAAGATAGTGCAGATAGAGACCGTGGGCAAGGTAATGGGACTGGGGGATCAATGGATGGAGGGACTAGAACAGTCCAGAAGGAAAGGTGTAGGGTAAAAAATATACATAAACCTCTTAAATGTACAGTACAGACCAAAAGTTTGGACACACCTTCTCATTCAAAGAGTTTTCTTTATTTTCATGACTATGAAGGCATCAAAACTATGAATGAACACATGTGGAATTATATACATAACAAACAAGTGTGAAACAACTGAAAATATGTCATATTCTAGGTTCTTTAAAGTAGCCACCTTTTGCTTTGATTACTGCTTTGCACAGTCTTGGCATTCTCTTGATGAGCTTCAAGAGGTAGTCCCCTGAAATGGTCTTCCAACAGTCTTGAAGGAGTTCCCAGAGATGCTTAGTACTTGTTGGCCCTTTTGCCTTCACTCTGCGGTCCAGCTCACCCCAAACCATCTCGATTGGGTTCAGGTCCGGTGACTGTGGAGGCCAGGTCATCTGGCGCAGCACCCCATCACTCTCCTTCATGGTCAAATAGCCCTTATTTTCAAAGTTTTCCCAATTTTTCGGCTGACTGACTGACCTTCATTTCTTAAAGTAATGATGGCCACTCATTTTTCTTTACTTAGCTGCTTTTTTCTTGCCATAATACAAATTCTAACAGTCTATTCAGTAGGACTATCAGCTGTGTGTCCACCTGCCTTCTCCTCAACGCAACTGATGGTCCCAACCCCATTTATAAGGCAAGAAATCCCACTTATTAAACCTGACAGGGCACACCTGTGAAGTGAAAACCATTTCAGGGGACTACCTCTTGAAGCTCATCAAGAGAATGCCAAGAGTGTGCAAAGCAGTAATCAAAGCAAAAATATGAAAATAAAGAAAACTCTTTGAATGAGAAGGTGTGTCCAAACTTTTGGTCTGTACTGTATGTATACTAATGCCAGAAGCCTGACTAATAAAACTGGGGAACTGGAATTAGTGATGTGTGAGGAGGACTATGACATAGTGGGAATAACTGAGACATGGCTGGATGATAACTATGACTGGGCAGTTAATGTACAGTTACAGTGTTTAGAAAGGATCGCCAAAACCGGAGAGGGGGAGGGGTCTGCCTTTATGTAAAGTCCTGTCTAAAGCCCACAGTCTGAGAAGATATAAGTGAGGGACATGAACATGTGGAGTCACTGTGGGTAGAAATACATGGAGGCAAAAACAATAATAAATTATTAATAGGAGTTTATTATAAACCACCTAAAATACCAGAGTCCACAGAAAATCTGCTACTAAACGAGATAGACGAGGCGGCAAATCATAATGAGGTCATTATTATGGGGGACTTCAACAACCCAGATATAGACTGGGAAACTGAAACCTGTACATCTCATAAAGGAAACAGGTTCTTGGCAATAACCAAAGACAATTACCTTTCCCAATTGGTTGAGGACCCGACAAGAGGGACGGCCATACTAGACTTAGTATTAACCAATAGACCTGACAGAACAATAGATGTGCAGGTTGGGGGGGGGGGGGACACCTGGGAAATAGTGACCATAAAGTAATAACCTTCCAATTATCATTCAAAAGAGTGTTTCTTCAGGGAGGAACAAAAATACCAAACTTCAAAAAAAGCTAAATTTAGCCAACTAAGAGAGGCCATAGAGTTCTCAAAAAATAAAAATACACCCACAAAATGGGATGTTTTTAAAAGCATCCTAAAATCTAATTGTGAGAGGTACATACCGTATGGGAATAAAAGGCTAAGGAGCAAGAAGAAACCAATGTGGATAAATAGAACTGTAAAGAAGGCAATAAATGACAAAAAGAAAGCATTTAAATCACTAAAGCAGGGTAGTGAGGAAGCACTGAAAAACTATAAGGAAAAAAATAGAATATGTAAAAAACAAATAAAAGCGGCCAAACAAGAGACCGAGAGATTAATTGCCAAAGAGAGTAAAACTAACCCTAAAATTTTCTTCAATTATATAAATGGTATAAAGTATCAATCGGAAGGTGTCGGCCCTTTACAGAGTGATGAGGGGGAAGTTGCAGAGAGCGATGAGGAGAAAGCAAAGCTGTTAAATATTTTTTTTCTTCACTGTATTCACTGTGAAAAATAAACTGTGAGATGAAATGCAGAATGTAAAAGTAAGTTCCCCATTAAAAGTGCCCTGTCTGACACAGGAAGAAGTACAGCGGCATCTTAAAAAGATTAAAATAGACAACTTGCCAGGAGCGGATGGCATACACCCCTGTATCCTAAGGGAATTAAGTAATGTCATAGCCAGACCCTTATTTCTGATATTTAAGGACTCTATACTGACAGGGAGTGTTCCACAGGATTGGCACATAGCAAATGTGGTGCCAATATTCTAAAAGGGTCCAAAAACAGAGCCCGGAAACTATAGGCCGGTAATTTTAACATCTGGTGTGGGTAAACTGTTTGAAGGTTTTCTAAGAGATGCTATCTTGGAGCACCTCAATGAAAATAAGCAAATAACGCCATATCAGCATGGCTTCATGAGGGATCAGTCATGTCAAACAAATTTAATTAGTTTCTATGAGGAGGTAAGTTCTAGACTTGACAGCGGCGAATCAATGGATGTCGTATATCTGGACTTCTCCAAAGCATTTGACACTGTACCGCATAAAAGATTAGTATATAAAATGAGAATGCTTGGACCAGGAGAAAATGTCTGTATGTGGGTAAGTAACTGGCTCAGTAATAGAAAAAAAGAGGGTGGTTATTAATGGTACACACTCAGATTGGGTCATTGTCACTAGCGGAGTACCTCAGGGGTCAGTATTGGGCCCTATTCTCTTCAATATATTTATTAATGATCTTGTAGAAGGCTTGCACAGTAAAATATAAATTTTAGAAAAAAGACGACTGAGGGGAGATCTAATTAATATGTATAAATATATCAGGGGTCAGTACAGAGATCTATCCCATCGTCTATTTTTCCCCAGGACTGTGACTGTGACAAGGGGACATCCTCTGCGCCTCGAGGAAAGAAGTTTGTACACAAACATAGAAGAGGATTCTTTACGGTAAGAGCAGTGAGACTATGGAACTCTCTGCCTGTGGAGGTGGTGATGGTGAATTCACTAAAAGAGTTCAAGCTGGGCCTGGATGTATTTCTGGAGTGTAATAATATTACAAGCTATAGCTAGTAGAGAGGGGTCGTTGATCCAGGGAGTTATCTGATTGCCTGAATGGAGTCGGGAAGGAATTTTTTTCCCCTTAAGTGGGAAAATTGGCTTCTACCTCACAGTTTATTATTTTTTGCCTTCCTCTTCATCATCTGTGCAACATCTCTGTAACGTGTGTGCAGCCTAAAAATATCGGTGACATCCAGTGTACTTTTTCCGTAGATGGTGTCCGCTGTGGACAGTTACATTACCTGCGTTACATCTCCTGTGTAACGTTTGCCCATCCTAAATATCAGTGACATTAATTCAGTGTAATTTTTTATTAACTGCTGGTGACAGCAACATTACTTGTGCTATACCTCCTGTATAACGTTTGTGCGTCCTAAATATCAGTGACATTAATTCAGTGTAATTTTTTATTAGCCGCTTGTGACAGCGACATTACTTGCGCTATACCTCCTGTATAACGTTTGCGCATCCTAAAATTATCAGTGACATTCAGCGTACTTTTTTCATAGACACCGCAGACAGCGACATTATCTGTGCTACATCTCCTGTTTAACGTGTGCGCATTCTAAAAATATCCGTGTACTTTATTTGCGCATACACTTACAAAACCTGCGCTACTGTACATGTGACATACTTGCAAGCATATACCATTTAATATGCGCAAGGCGAGCAGTAAGGGACGGGAAAGTGGCCGTGCTGTTGATGGTGCACGCAGAGGCCATGGCCCTGGGCATGGTGAAACAGTGCCTTCTGCCAGAGCACAAGAAACACACTCATCCACGATACCTAGCTTCATGTCTCAGTTTGCAGGGCGGCGCAGGACACCACTCTTGAAGTCAGACCAGTGCGACCAGGTCGGTTGGATTGCAGCAGATAATGCTTCCAGTCGGTTAAGCACCACCCTGTCTTCCACAAAGTCCAGTCTCAGTAGCCAAGAGTCTGGTCAACAGAATCCTCACCCTTCCTCCCACCATGGGGAGTCTTGGCAAACAAGTGACCCCACACTCGGATATTCCGAGGAGCTCTTTTCATCACCATTCCTTGATTAGGGCCTCTCGACAAACCCGCTTGAAGAGGGACATGAGGAGATATTGTGCCCTGATTCCCAAACTCTTGAGCATCCACAGTCACAAGAAGATGACAGTGGGGAACGGCAATTAGTGTTTCATGAGGTGGATGACGATGATGAGGAGACACAGTTGCCAATAAGTCAACTGTAATTAGTGTCTCAAAAGGTTGATGATGAGGATGATACACAGTTGTCAATAACTGAGGTTGTTGTTAGGTCAACAAGTCAGGAGGATAACCAGAGTGAGGAAGTGGAAGAGGAGGTGGTGGACGATGAAGTCACTGACCCAACCTGGGAAGGTGGCAAGCCGAGGAAGCTCAGCAGTACAGAGGGGGAGGAATCCGCAGCACCGCAATAGGCTGGAAGAGGCAGTGGGGTGGCAAAAGGGAGAAGGCGGGCCACACCAAACAGGCCTGCAACTGGTTCCTGGAGCACCAGCACCCCCTTGTGGAAATCTCCCTTGACAAGGGGTAGGTGTACCACAGTCTGGCGCTTTTTTTAGGAAAGTGCAGACGATAAAAGAATTGTCATTTGCAACTTGTGCCGTACCAAAATGAGCAGGGACATGAACACTAGCAACCTCACCACCACCACCATGATCCGCCACATGGCATCAAAGCACCCTAATAAGTGGGCTGAACGCCTGGGTCCACAATCAGTGTCTGCGGGTCACACCACTGCCTCCTCTTTCCCTGTGTTACATGCTGGAGAATACCCTGTCCAAGACGCAGGCCCGGATGCCTCCCACCATGCACCTGGACCTTCGCAAGCACCATCAGCTAGCACATCCACTTCTGTGTCCCAGCGCAGTGTACAGATGTCTATACCCCAGGCCTTTGAACGAAAGCACAAATAATCACCCACAGGCCATAGCACTAAATGCGTACCTTTCTACCTTGCTGGCCCTGGAAATGTTGCCATTTAGGTTTGTGGACACTGAGGCTTTCCGCAGCCTGATGGCGGTGGCCGTCCCGCGTTACTCTGTCCCCAGCCGCCATTATTTTTCACGGTGTGCAGTCCCAGTCTTACACGAGCATGTGTCCTGTAACATCACCCGTGCCCTGACCAACGCAGTTATTGGGAAGGTCCACTTAACAACTGACACATGGACTAGTGCTTTTGGCCAGGGACGCTACATTTACCTGACGGCACACTGGGTGAATGTTGTGGAGGTCAGGAGCGAGTCGTACCATGGGATGGCACAGGTGCTACCGACGCCAAGGATTGCGGGCCCTACTTCCATCAGGGTTTCTGCTACCACCTACGTTAGTGGCTGCAACCCCCCCTTCTCCTCTTCCACTTCCACCTCTGAATTATCATCTTGCAGCACCAGTCAGACATCAGTCAGTAGCTGGAAGCAGTGTAGCACTGCAGTGGGCAAGCGGCAACAGGCCGTGCTTAAATTGACTGCTTAGGTGACAAACAGCACACTGCCGCAGAGCTGTGGCACGGGATAAGGGACCAGACTGAGCTGTGGCTCTTGCCACTCAACCTAGAACCAGGCATGGTTCTGTTTGATAATGGCCTTAACTTGGTGGCGACTTTGGAGCTCGGCAAGCTCACACACATACCATGCCTAGCCCACGTGTTCAACCTAGTGGTTCAGCGGTTTCTCAAAACCTACCTCAATTTGCCTGAGCTACTGGTGAAGGTGCGCTGTGTGTGTGCCCGCAAGTCATCGACAGCTTCCGCCGGTCTGGCAACGCTGCAGCAGCACTTGCAATTGCCAGCTCACCGACTGTTGTGCGACTTGAGCACGCGCTGGAACTCCACGTTCCACATGTTGGCCAGGCTTTGTGAGCAGCAGAGGGCAGTAGTGGAATACCAGCTGCAACATGGTCGTCGCCTTTCCAGTCAGCTTCCGCTCTTCACAAGAGACAAGTGGGCATTGATGTCTGACCTCTGTGAGGTTTTAAGAAACTTTGAGGAATCAACACAGATGGTGAGCGAACACTTTCCAAGGCCTGGGACAGTTTTATGACACCTCGCCAGCACCCTCATCCTGATGCGCGGCCTAGTGTCACAAGGAGGGAAAATTTTTGGAAGATGGTGAAGTAGTACGTAGCAGATCGTGTCAGCGTCCTCAGTGATCCCTCTGTGCCTTACAACTATTGAGTGTCCAAGCTGTACACATGGCACGAACTGGCGCTCTAGGCCTTGGAGGTGCTGGCCTGCCCCGCCACCAGCGTTTTGTCAGAGCGTGTATTTAGTGCTGCTGGGGGCATAATAACTGATAAGCACATCCGCCTGTCACCTGAAAATGCTGACCGGATGACTCTTATAAAAATGAACAAGGCCTGGATTGCCCCTGACTTCTCTGCTCCACCAGAGGAAAGTGGCTGAACATAAAGGCACTCTAAATGTGGCTTTTATGGTGTATTGAATACACTGTATTCCCATGCACCCCTTCCACCACTAAAAAGGGTATATGGTTCAATCTCCCTTTTCTCGTCCTCCTCCTCCATATCAACATGCTTATTAGGCTGCCCTCGCTCCTAATGTTTTAGAGGGTCAGCTCAGCAGCAGGCCTTCATCCATAATGTTTTAGAGGGTCACCAGCAGGCCCTCACCCATAATGTGTAGACCAGACTCTTGGATAGTGAGACTGGACTTGCAGGTAAGGGCCTGCTGGTGAGCTGACCCTCTAAAAAAGTGTAGGTGAGGGCCTGCAGGTGAGCTGACCCTTTAAAAAATTGTAGGTGAGGGCCTGCTGGTGAGCTTACCCTGTAAAAGATTTTAGATGCGGGTCTGCTGGTGAGCTGACCCTGTAAAAAATTATATGCGAGGGCCTGCTGGTGAGCTAACCCTGTAAATCATTATATGCGAGGGACTGCTGGTGAGCTGACCCTGTAAAAGATTTTAGGTGTGGGCCTGCTGGTGAGCTGACCCTGTAAAAGATTTTAGGTGAGAGCCTGCTGGTGAGCTGACCCTGTAAAACACTATATGCAAGGGCCTGCAGCTGAGCTGACCCTGTAAAACATTATATGCGAGGGCATTTTATGCGACAAATAAGCATGTTCAGGAGGAGGGGGATGACAAAAGGAAGATTCAACTATATACCCTTGTTTGTGATGGAAGGGGTGCATGGGAATACAGTGTATTCAGTACATTATAAACAACACATTTAAAGTGCCTTTATGTTCATCAGCTTTCCTCTGGTGAAGTCGAGAAGTCATGGTCAATCCAGGCCTTGTTCATTTTTATAAGAGTCAACCTGTCAGCATTTTTAGTTGACAAGCAGATATGCTTATCTGTTATAATGCCACCAACAGCACTAAATACCCGCTCAGACAAAACGCTGGCAGCAGGGCAGTTCGTGCCATGTGTCCACCTTGGACACCCAGTAGTTGTACGGCACTGAGGGATCATTGAGAATGCTGACACGGTCTGCTATGTAGTCCTTCACCATCTTCCAAAATTTTTCCCTCCTTTCGATACTATACCGCGCATCAGGGTGTGGGTGCTGTCAGGGTGTCATGAAACTGTCCCAAGCTTTGGAGAGTGTTGCCCTGCCTCTGTTGGAACTGCTGTGTGTTCCCCTTGTCTCCCCTCCTCGGTTGGCCAAGGAAGTACGGACTCTGTCGCCTACGTTGCCAGATGGGAATTTCTGGAGCAAGTTTTCAACAAGGATCTTCTGGTATTGCACCGTTTTGCTCGTCCTCTCCACCAGAGGAATCAGAGATGAGAAGTTCTCTTTGTAGCGCGGGTCGAGAAGGGTGAACAACCATTAATCCGTGTTGTCTAAAATGCGTATAACGCGCGGGTCGCTGGAAAGGAAGCCTAACATGAAGTCAGCCATGTGTGCCAGAGTACCAACAGGCAAGACTTTGCTGTCATCATCAGGAGGATCACTATCAATCTCCTCATCCTCTTCCTCCTCTTCTGCCCACCAATGCTGAATAGAGGGAATTAAACTTCCATGGGTATTACCCTATGTAGCGGAGGCAACCGTCACCTGCTCCTCCTTCTCCTCTTCATCGTCCAATTCGCGCTGAGAAGATGAACTGAGGGTGGTCTGGCTATCACCCTGTGTAATGTCTTCCCATTTCCACCATTTCCACATGCAAAACGCCGTCCTTAATTGTGAGCAGCGAGCGTTTGCGTAGACACAGAAGTGTCATCGCTGCTCACCATCTGTGTTGATTTCTCAAAGTTTCTTAAAACCTCACAGAGGTCAGACATCCATGCCCACTCGCTTGTAAATAGCGAAAGCTGACTGGAAAGGCGACAACCATGTTGCAGCTGGTATTCCACTACTGCCCTCTGCTGCTTACAAAGCCTGGCCAACATGTGGAACACTGTGTTCCAGGGGCGTGCTCACATCGCACAACAGCCGGTGAGCTGGCAAATTCAAGCGCTGCTGCAGCGTTGACAGAACGGCTGAAGCTGTCGATAATTTGCGGAAATAGGCACACACGTGGCGCACCTTCACCAGTAGCTCAGGCAAAAGGCAAATTGGGGTAGGTTTTGAGAAACTGCTGAACTACTAAGTTTAAGACGTGGGCTAGGCATGGGATGTGTCTGAGCTTGCCGAGCTCCAAAGCCGCCACCAAGTTACGGCCATTGTCAGACAACCATTCCAGGTTGAGTGGCGAGAGCCACAGCTCAGGCTGGTCTCTTATCCCCTGCCACAGCTCTGAGGCGGTGTGCTGTTTGTCCCCTAAGCATATCAGCTTCAGCACGGCCTGTTGCCACTTCCCCACTGCAGTGCTACACTGCTTCCAGCTACCGACTGATGACTGACTGGTGCTGCACGTGGATAATTCAGAGTTGGAAATTGAGCAAGAGGCAGAGGAGAAGAAGTGTGGGTTGGAGCCACTAATGTAGGTGCTGGCGGAAACCCTGATGGAAGTAGGGCTCGCAATCCTTGGCGTCGGTAGCACCTGTGCTATCCCAGAGTACGGATCGCTCCCGGCGTCCACAACATTCACCCAGTGTGCTGTCAGGAAAATGTAGCGTCCCTGGCTGAATGCACTTGTTCATGTGTCTGTGGTTAAGAGGACCTTCCCAGTAACTGCGTTAGTCAGGGCACGTGTTATGTTATGGGACACATGTTGGTGTAAGGCGGGCACGGCAAACCTTGAAAAATGATGGCGGCTGGGGACTGTGTAACGCGGGACGGCCGCCGACATGAGGCTGTGGAAAGCCTTAGTGTCCACAAGCCTAAATGGCAACATTTCCAAATGCCTGGGGTAAGGACATTTGTACGCTGTGCTGGAACACGGAAGTGGATGTAGACGCTGATGGTGCTTGCGAAGGTCCAGGTGCAGGGCGGGAGGCCCTGTGCCTTCGACAGGGTAATGGCCAGCACATAACACAGGGGAAGAGGAGGCAGTGGTGTGACCCGCAGAAACTGATTGTGGACCCTGGCGTTTGGCCCACATATTGCGGTGCTTTGATGTCATGTGGCGGATCATGCTGGTGGTGGTGAGTTTGCTAGTGTTCACGCCCCTGCTCATTTTTGTATGGCACAGGTTGCAAATTACAATTCTTTTATTCTCCAGACTGCAGAACACCTATCACTTGAAAAGGGAGATTTCCGCAAGGGGGTGCTCTGGGGAACAGTTGCGTGCCTGTTTGTTGTGGCTGCTTTTTCCCTTTTGCCATCCCACTGCCTCTTTCAGCCTGTTGCGATGCAGCAGATCCCTCCCCCTCTGTACATCTGACCTTGCTCGGCTTTCCACCTTACCAGGTTGGGTCAGTGACTACAAACCGGATTCCAAAAAAGTTGGGACACTATACAAATCGTGAATAAAAACTAAATGCAATGATGTGGAGGTGCCAACTTCTAATATTTTATTCAGAATAGAACATAAATCACGGAACAAAAGTTTAAACTGAGAAAATTTACCATTTTAAGGGAAAAATATGTTGAATCAGAATTTCATGGTGTCAACAAATCCCCAAAAAGTTGGGACAAGGCCATTTTCACCACTGTGTAGCATCTCCCCTTCTTCTTACAACACTCAACAGACGTCTGGGGACCGAGGAGACCAGTTTCTCAAGTTTAGAAATCGGAATGCTCTCCCATTCTGTCTAATACAGGCCTCTAACTGTTCAATCGTCTTGGGCCTTCTTTGTTGCACCTTCCTCTTTATGATGCGCCAAATGTTCTCTATAGGTGAAAGATCTGGACTGCAGACTGGCCATTTCAGTACCCGGATCCTTCTCCTACGCAGCCATGATGTTGTGATTGATGCAGAATGTGGTCTGGCATTATCTTGTTGAAAAATGCAGGGTCTTCCCTGAAAGAGATGACGTCTGGATGGGAGCATATGTTGTTCTAGAACCTGAATATATTTTTCTGCATTGATGGTGCCTTTCCAGACATGCAAGCTGCCCATGCCACACACACTCATGCAACCCCATACCATCAGAGATGCAGGCTTCTGAACTGAGCGTTGATAACAACTTGGGTTGTCCTTGTCCTCTTTGGTCCGGATGACATGGCGTCCCAGATTTCCAAAAAGAACTTCGAATCGTGACTCGTCTGACCACAGAACAGTCTTCCATTTTGCCACACTCCATTTTAAATGATCCCTGGCCCAGTGAAAACGCCTGAGCTTGTGGATCTTGCTTAGAAATGGCTTCTTCTTTGCACTGTAGAGTTTCAGCTGGCAATGGCGGATGGCACGGTGGATTGTGTTCACTGACAATGGTTTCTGGAAGTATTCCTGAGCCCATTCTGTGATTTCCTTTACAGTAGCATTCCTGTTTGTGGTGCAGTGTCGTTTAAGGGCCCGGAGATCACGGGCATCCAGTATGGTTTTACGGCCTTGACCCTTACGCACAGAGATTGTTCCAGATTCCCTGAATCTTCGGATGATGTTATGCACAGTTGATGATGATAGATGCAAAGTCTTTGCAATTTTTCGCTGGGTAACACCTTTCTGATATTGCTCCACTATCTTTCGGCGCAACATTGTGGGAATTGGTGATCCTCTACCCATCTTGGCTTCTGAGAGACACTGCCACTCTGAGAAGCTCTTTTTATACCCAATCATGTTGCCAATTGACCTAATTAGTGTTAATTGGTCTTCCAGCTCTTCGATATGCTCAAATTTACTTTTTCCAGCCTTTTATTGCTACTTGTCCCAACTTTTTGGGGATTTGTTGACACCGTGAAAATTGGAATCAACGTATTTTTCCTTTAAAATGATACATTTACTTGGATTAAACGTTTGATCTGTCATCTACGTTCTATTACAAATAAAATATTGACATTTGCCATCTCCACATCATTGCATTCAGTTTTTATTCACAATTTGTTTAGTGTTCCAACTTTTTTGGAATCCGGTACATTGTCCACCACATGCTCTTTCAATTCCTCACTCTGCTCATCCTCCTGACTTGTTGACCTAACCACTACCTCAGTGATTGACAACTGTGTCTCATCCTCTTCATCAACATCTTGAGACAGTAATTGCCGTTGAGTTATTGGCAACTGTGTCTCATCATCATTCACCTCATTAAACAGTAATTCCCCACCATCATTTTCTTGTGATTGTGGATGCTCAAGAGTTTGGGAATCAGGGCACAAGATCTGTCCCTCTTCAAGCATGCTTAGCGAGAGGGCCAAATTAAGAAATGGCGCTGAAAAGAGCTCCTTAGAATATCCGAGTGTGGGATCACTTGTTTGCCCATACTCTCCATGGTGGGAGGAAGGAAGATCATGGTGAGGATTGGGTTGAGCAGACTCTTGGCTACTGAGACTGGACTTGGTGGAAGAGAGGGTGGTGCTTAATTGTCTGGAAGCATTATCTGCTGCAATCCAACCGACTACCTGGTCAGACTGGTCTGACTTCAAGAATGGTGTCCTGCGCCACCCTGCAAACTGGGACATGAAGCTAGGTATCGTGGATTATTGTTTTTCTCGTGCTCTGGCAGCAGGGCACAGGATCACCACGTCCAGGGCCACAGCCTCTGCATGCACCATCAGCATCACCGCCACTGCCCTGTCCCTTACTGCTCGCCTTCTTCATATTAAATGTTATATATGATTGAAAGTCTGTCACACGTACAGTAGAGTAGGATTTGGAAGTGTATGCGCAATCAAATTTAAAAATGTATTTTGGATGTGGAAACATCACACAGGAGATATCCCGCAGATAATGTCAATGATGTCACCAGTGGCTAATGAAAAATTACAGGGAATGTGACAGGTGTTTAGGATGAGGAAACGTTATACAAGAGAGGTACCACTGTCACTGTGTCTGCGCAAAAAAAGTACACTGTATGTCACAGATAAATTTTGAAGCGCACATGGTACACTGCAGATGTTGCCCTGGTAAGGTCACTGTCAGAAGTGGACACCGTCTACAGAAAAAGTACACTGTATGTCACAGATATTTTTTTGAAGCGCACACGTTACACTGCAGATGTGCCCCTGGTAATGTCACTGTCAGAAGTGGACACCGCCTACATAAAAAGTATGCTTTATGTCACAGAATTTTTTTTGAAGCGCACACATTTCACTGCAGATGTGGCCCTGGTAATGTCACTGTCAGAATCGGACGCCGTCTATTGACAAAGTACACTGTATGTCACAGATACATTTTTGAAGCGCACACGATACACTGCAGATGTGGACCTGGTAAGATCACTGTCAGAAGCGGACACCGTCTAATGACAAAGTACACTGTAAGCCCACACCTTACACTGCAGATGTGACCCTGTTAAGTTCACTGTCAAAAGCGGACACTGTCTGCTGACAAAGTACACTGTATGTCACAGATAAATTTTTGAAGCGAACACGTTACACTGCAGATGTGGCCCTGGTAAGGTCACTGTCAGAAGCGGACACCGTCTACGGAAAAAGTACACTCTATGTCACAGATAAATTTTTTAAGCGCACACTTTACCCTGCAGATGTGGCCCTGGTAATGTCACTGTCAGAAGCGGACACTGTCTACAAAAAAAGTACACTGTATGTCACAGGTAAATTTTTGAAGCCCACACGTTACACTGCAGATGTGGCCCTGTTAAGTTCACTGTCAAAAGCGGACACTGTCTACGGACAAAGTACACTGTATTTCACAGATACATTTTTGAAGCGCACACGTTAAACTGCAGATGTGGCCCTGGTAATGTCACTGTCGGAAGCGGACACCGTCTATTGACAAAGTACACTGTATGTCACAGATACATTTTTGAAGCGCACACGTTACACTGCAGATGTGGCCATGGTAAGGTCACTGTCAGAAGCGGACACCGCCTATGGAAAAAGTACACTGTATGTCACAGATATTTTTTGGGATGCGCCCCCTTTACACTGGAGATGTAGTGCAGCTAATATCACTGTCCGCAGCGGACACCGTCTACGGAAAAAGTACACTGGATGTCGCTAAAAATATATATTGCTGCTGTCAGACAAAATAGTCCTTAAAAGGACTTTTGGGTCTCTGAAAAGTTTTTCTAATAACAATCTTCCAATAACACTCCCTATGCTGCCTGTCCCTTCCTATGCTCAGCTCTCCCTGACTAAGACTGAGCCGAACACGCGTCATCGGGTGCTATATAGCACCCGATGACGCGTTCCGGCCAGCCAATCACTGTAATGCCAGTAACCACATAGCTACGGCATTACAGTGAGGGCAGTACTTACCTGCACATTTATTGGCTGCATAGCAGGCAAGAAACGTGCGGGGAGGAGACTCAAGTATTGCGCTTGAGCATGCTCGATCAACACTGACAAGTAACTAGAAAAGCTACAATTTCTGGGGAAATTGTGTGAAGTGTTCTTGCTTCCACCAGTAGTCTACAACTGGAGTGGGCAGAGTAACTGGGTAGAGTGGCTTGAGTAACTGTTGTGTGGTTGGAGTGGCTGGAGTAACTGCGGAAAGGTTGGACTGGGCAGAGTAACTTTATGGAGTGGGCAGAGTAACTGTGTGAAGTGTTTGGAGTGAGTAAAGATAGTAAACATTACACTAACCAATTCATTGAGCAAATTTAAAAAGTGCACATGGCAAGCTTGATATATAGTGAGAAATGCATTTCATCTTTTATTTATTTATATAGAACATTTAATTGCAATGTTGTTGCCCAAAGTGCTTCACAGTTACATTTAAACATACATATATAAAAACATTAGCAGCCGATTTATGTATCTGGGCAGTTTAGAAATCATGTCCTGATTTTTCAGCTCACACTCTAGATTTTGTCACTCTGCTGGCTGCTCACACACCTGGGTTCCTATGGCAACTCGCTCTATAGCAAGAGAAGAGCGGTTAGAAACAAACTGCTCCAACTTGCTCACTTCACTGGTGGTTGCCATCTTCAAATGGTTCTAGTTTAACAATTATAAATCCTACAGTGAAGATCTTTATATTGTGAGAATCACAAGACCAAGACCTACATTTTGCATAGTATGTCTCTGAAGAAAAAAAATATGAAGGCACAGTTGCAGTTTAGAAATTGAACTTCAAATTTGAGGTGGCTAGAGTGGATTTTTAATCAATGTCAATGGACGGCGTGAGTCTCAAACAAATGGTCATATTGTGAAATTTATCAGGACTATGGCTTAGCCGTGGACATTTTTAGTGGCAACAGGAATAGCTGAACGTTTTGATATAAGATTTGTATAGGTGGGCTTGAAAATAAGGGAGTGGTGGCAGTTTAGAAATTATGTCCTGATTTTTCAGCTCACACTCTAGCATTTGTCAGCTCCTACTCTAGATTTAAACATTCCGCCATTCATTTCTATGAGACCAATTTCACAACAAAAACGCCGATATTTCGTGAACCATTCGGCGAAACGTTCCACAAAGTAATAGCACACCAATCAGGAACAATCCACACTTAGGGTGGTAAATTTGGCTATAATAATAAGAATATATACAGTCAGATCCATAAATATTGGGACACCAACACAATTCTATCATTTTTGGCTCTATACACCACCATAATGGATTTGAAATGAAACGAACAAGATGTGCTTTAACTGCAGACTGTCAGCTTTAATTTGAGGGTATTTACATCCAAATCAGGTAAACGGTGTAGGAATTACAACAATTTGCATATGTGCCTCCCACTTGTTAAGGAACCAAAAGTAATGGGACAATTGGCTTCTTGGCTGTTCCATGGCCAGGTGTGTGTTATTCTCTCATTATCCCAATTACAATGAGCAGATAAAAGGTCCAGAGTTTATTTCAAGTGTGCTATTTGCATTTGGAATATGTTGCTGTCAACTCTCAAGATGAGATCCAAAGCGCTGTCACTATCAGTGAAGCAAGCCATCATTAGGCTGAAAAAACAAAACAAACCCATCAGAGAGATAGCAAAAACATTAGGCGTGGCCAAAACAACTCTTTGGAGCATTCTTAAAAAGAAGGAACGCACTGGTGATCTCAGCAACACCAAAAGACCCGGAAGACCGCAGAAAACCACTGTGGTGGATGACTGAAGAATTCTTTCGCTGGTGAAGAAAACACCCTTCACAACAGTTGGCCAGATCAAGAACACTCTCCAGGAGGTAGGTGTATGTGTGTCAAAGTCAACAATCAAGAGAAGACTTCACCAGAGTGAATACAGAGGGTTCACCACAAGATGTAAACCATTGGTGAGCCTCAAAAACAGGAAGGGCAGATTAGAGTTTGCCAAACAATGTCTAAAAAAAGCCTTCACAGTTCTGGAACAACATCCTATGGACAGATGAGACCAAGATCAACTTGTACCAGAGTGATGGGAAGAGAAGAGTATGGAGAAGGAAAGGAACTGCTCTTGATCCTAAGCATACCACCTCATCAGTGAAGCATGGTGGTGGTAGTGTCATGACGAGGGCATGTATGGCTGCCAATTGAACTGGTTCTCTTGTATTTATTGATGATGTGACTGCTGACAAAAGCAGCAGGATGAATTCTGAAGTGTTTCGGGCAATATTATCTGCTCATATTCAGCCAAATGCTTCAGAACTCATTGGACGGCGCTTCACAGTGCAGATGGACAATGACCCAAAGCATACTGCAAAAGCAACCAAAGAGTTTTTTTTAAGGGAAAGAAGTAGAATGTTATGCAATGGCCAAGTCAATCACCTGACCTGAATCCGATTGAGCATGCATTTCACTTGCTGAAGACAAAACTGAAGGGAAAATGCGCCAAGAACAAGCAGGAACTGAAGACAGTTGCAGTAGAGGCCTGGCAAAGCATCACCAGGAATGAAACCCAGTATCTGGTGATGTCTATGCGTTCCCGACCTCAGGCTGTAATTGACTGCAAAGGATTTGCAACCAAGTATTAAAAAGTGAAAGTTTGATTTATAATTATTACTCTGTCCCATTACTTTTGGTTCCTTAATAAGTGAGAGGCACATATGCAAAATGTTGTAATTCCTACACCGTTCACCGGATTTGGATGTAGACATATTTGATATTGTCGCGTCCGTAACAACCTGCTCTATAAAAATAGAACATGATCAAACCTGTCAGATGAACATTGTAAAAAAAATTAAAACTGTGCCAGAACAGCCATTTTTTGGTTACCTTGCCTCACAAAAAACGTAATATGCTCTATATTACGTTTTTTGTGAGGTAAGGTAACCAAAATATGTTCCGCGTGGTTTCTTCAATCAAGATGACTGTGACAGTCTCTCCACGAGCAAATGGATGAGGTGAGTATGTATTTCCTTTTTTACCGCCATTCCTGGAAAATTAGATTAGTTACCACAAAGCACGAGGAAATGCAAATCAAATTTTTCCTGCTATTCGTATCAAAGTCAATTTAGGTGGCCTGTGAAGTTCCCATAGACTACAGTAGTATTCTATTGTAGTCTATGAGACAAGCGATCAGAACATCGCATGTTCTAGTTCCCTAAGGGGACTAAAAATTACAGTGCAAAATATAAAAAAAAAAAAGTGAAAACCCCGCCACAAAATATAAAAAAAATTAAATCATCCTCCCACCCCTTCCCAATTCTACATATAAAAATAAACAAAATGTCTAATTGAATAAAATTTTAAAATATTCACAATTTTTTGGTCACCTTGCCCCTCCAAAGAAATTGATTAAAAAAATTATCAAAAAGTTAAACAAACCTGCAAGATAAATATCTCAGTTCATCCCACAAAAAACAAGCCCCCATACAGCTTTGTAGTTGGAAATATAATATATAATATAATATAATTTTTGCTTATTTTCCAATACAAGATATGATATATTAAATTATGCAAAATGTAACTTGTACTACAAGAAATGAGTCCTCATGGCTATGTAAATTAAAATTTTAAAACTTTGTGGCTTTTGGAAGGTAGAAAGGAAAGAAAATAAATTGTCCTTAAGGGGTTAAAGAAATCAACCAGCCAACTTTTGCATACAAATATTATGGATTATATAGGTGTGTGTGTATATATATATATATATATATATATATATATATATATGTATATATATATATTTATATTTGCACGCCCCTATACAAACTGTAATTGTAATTAACAATTACATTTTATACACCTATGGCCACTTTCAAACAAGCATAATGCAGATGAGAGCACATAATTGTGGCCACAAGAACTCTGAGGTTTTAATATTATGAATACAAAAAAGCCCCTGTAATACACCCATCTGAAAAGCACCACCTTGCCAACACAATTTTGATTATAAAAATGTGCGCAAAGAGCATTTAATTTTTATGCAGGGGCGTTGCAAGGTTAAAACATTCGGGGCCTGGGCCCCTGATGTTTTGTCCCAGGCACCGAATGTACTGCCTGCCTGCTAGATACAACTGTATTGCTGTCCTCAGGGCGGCAATACAATTGAATCTAATGCACTGGAAGATCTCAAGGACCTGTGATAACATCACAGGTCGTGTAACCAGTAAAACAGTGAGTGGTTGAGAAGGACCTGCGGTGATGTTACTATCATGTGACCAGTGCAGGAGAGGAGAGCAGTGAAGAGGAGAAGTCCTGGGGTAAGACATTGTGGTGATGTCTGCTACATGAGGAGAGGTAAGTGAAGGGAGAGGCAGAGCAATGCTGGGAGTTGTGGTTATTTAACTGGGACTGTATGTTAGGGATGAAGGGAGGGATGTTATTTACATGGGATGGCTGTGGGAGGGGAATATGTTATTTACATGGGACTGTATGTTGAAGGCGGCTGTGGGTGGGGATGATGTTACTTGCCCATGGGAGGGGGCTGAGGTAGTGATGATATTTACATGGGACTGAATGTTGAGGGGGCAGTGTTATTTACATGGGACTGTATGTTGAAGGCAGCTGGGGGAGTGATGTTATTTATGGTACATGGGACTGAATGTTAAGGTGATGATGTTAACATGGGATTGCATGTTGGAGGCAGCTGGAGAAGGGCAATATTATTTACATGGGACTGCATGTTGAAGGCAGCTGGGGAGGAGTTAATGTTATTTACATGGGACTGTATTTTGGGCTCTACCTAATACAAGTGTTGTCTCTACCTCACCTATAGAGCGCCGTTCACACACGGGATTAGATCCGGCTTCCTCAGCCATATACGGTCCAGCAGCCTCCAGGCTGTGACCACACCAGCATCCTTGGGGGAAGATGGTCCAGAAGTCCTCCCGACTCTGACCTTGCGACCCTCTTTCCGTAGGCGTCACTGGGCCCCCCAAACTTCAGGCTTTACAAAGCCTCATGGTCCCTCAGCCCACCTCTCAGGCTCCCCTCTCTCTCAGGCTTCCTCAGCCTTTCTCTCCCCAAGTCATACACAGAGGGTTGTTTTATCCCTCCTTGATTACAGCAGCAGGCCTCAACTGTGATCGCCTCCGGCAAAAGACAATACATGTAGTGGAAGGGTGTGGACTGGCAGATCCCACTACCAAACCTATCCCCCAGTCCACATGAAATCCAGCCCAGTATAACATATAGACAAAACTGTCTCAGCAAATTACACTTTGCTGAAACCACTGCAGCTTTTTGGATTTCAGTTATCTCACCCAGCTGAGGTATCTGGGTGGGATACACGCATCCCAGCACTTTTACTATACACATCACCACACTATCCTCTGGATAGGTCATCAGTAGTGATGGGCAACATACAGAAAAATTCAATTAGGCTGCTTGGTTCATAGTTGACATCAATATTACAGTGTAAAATAAATAAAATCATACTTACCCATTTGATCGCGAAGAGCTGGCCGCCGCCATCTTGATTGTATATCCAGCGAGAAATATTGTGCGGCCGTCGGCCGGCATGGTGCCATCATACGTTACTACGCACAGGATTTTGTGCGGGACCTTCAATTGAGATGGCGGTGGCCAGCTCTTCACGCTCAAATTGATGAGGTAAGTATGATTTTTTTTGTTTTTTTACCACCATTCAGGGAAAATCGATTTGTTATGTTACCACGAAGCACAAAGAAATTTGGCTTTGCTGCGAATGTTTCCTGAAATTTGGATTGAATTCTACTTCGTAGAGTTAAATTTGTTCAACACTAGTCATCTGTATCTTATTGGTGCTGGACCACTGTTGATCTGCTGTTTGAGGGGGCCGCGACACTACTGTGAGCACTGCAGTCTTCTCTAAGCTTACCCTAGGCCAGTGCCAGTGCGTTTGTTGGTCATGTGACATAGGCGCAGCACAGTATGGTGCTGTGCTTGGTAAGCTGTGGGGAGTGCCTCACTTATCAGACAGCATAATTATATGTGCTTATCCCATTCACTTGAATGGGAGCAGCACGTGTAATTACACGGTTGCTACTACAAGCAAGATGACGCATACTGTAATCTTGATAATTAGCAGCACTTGCACAAGCCCTGTCTCCTTTTCAAACATCTGATTGGTGTCGGACTCCCAATCAGATTCTGATGACCCATCCTGAAGATAAGTCATCAGTATAGAAAGGTCAGAAAACCCTTTTAAAGCCTCATGCACACGGTCGTTGTGTGCCCGTGGCCGTATTGCGGCCCGCATACGGTGGGTCTGCAATACACGGGCACCGGCCCATGTGCAATCCGTATAACAGATGCAGACCCATTCACTTGAATGGGTCCGCAATCATCGAGATGTGGAACGGAAGCACGGATCGGAACCCCATGGAAACACTACGGAGTGCTTTCGTGGTGTTTCTGGCCATGCCTCTGCACCACAAAAAATAGAACTCAATTTTTTTTGCGGTGCAGATGGATCACGGACCCATTTAATGCACAGAACGGTTGCATAACGTTTGTGTGCATGAGGCCTAACCCCTTAGTGACCACCCATACGTGTTTTTATGGCGGGCACTAAGGGGCCTTAGGCTGGGCCGCAGCTTTTTTACAGCGGCCCAGTCTAAGTGCTGCGTGGATTCCCTTGCAGCGGGGAGCAGGGGCCTGGCTCTCACAGCCCGGACCAGCAGAAGTGCCAATCCCGGCTGTTTAACACTTTACATGCTGCGGGCAATGGTGCCCGCCACATGTAAAGTGCTGACAGAGGGAGCAGACTCCCTCGGTCTCCCATCGGCACCCTGCAAATGCGATCGCGTGGTGCCGATGTGTGTGAAGGCTGGCTGGGGTCTTATATAGGCCCAAGACCAGCCTTGAGAAATTTCCAGCAGGCTGCGCCTCTCTGGCGCAGCCTGCTGGTCAATGTCAGAATAGCATTGCCATTAAAATGCAATGCACTATAGGGATAGTGCATTGTATTTTAAAAGCAATCAAAATACTGTCTGTTATAGTACCCTTGTGGGACTATTAACCCGTAGGATACCAACGCCATACAGGGTCACAAATCCCAGCGCCGTACAGCTGCGGCGCTCTGATCAGCTGCAGGGGTCCGACAGTCACTGATATCTGGACCCCTACTGTTTGCGCCTGCATCGGTGAAAACTCTGATGACGGCGCATTAACCCCGTGCCTCTCTGTGATCTCTTTACTACGAAATCACAGTGACAACTTTATCTCACTGTGATTTCGTAGTAAAGAGATCACAGAGAGGCTCGGAGCATTATCAGTCATGTTAATGCTCCGTGCTTCTGCAGTCTGCATTGGGTCTTGGCTGTCATTCACGGAGTGGATGTCACGCACGGTATCCGCTCGTGTGAAACAGCCCTTAAGGTGAAAAGTGTCTCAGTACTGAAAGGAGTTAAGTGGTAAAAAAAAACAAAAAAAAAAAACGCTTTTTCTCCATTAAAAATACGCTTTTCAATAAAAAAATTGCAAAGAAAACTACATAAATATAATGTAAACTATCTCCTACGGTCAACGCCGTTTAAAAAAAAAAGGACAGAATTGCTAATTTATTCTTAGTTGCCACCAAAATAACTTAATAACAAGCAATCAAAAATCGTCATTTACTCCAAAAAGGAAACCAATGAAAAATACAAGTTGTCCCGCAAAAATCAAGCCCTCAAACAACTCCATAGAAAGAAAAATAAAAAAGTTATGGGTCTTGGGAAGCTGCAATGCAAAAACATTTTTTTCCTTTAAAAAAAAGGGGTTTTATTGCAAAAAAGTAGTAAAACGTAAAAAAAACTATATGTATTTGGTATCACTGTAATCGTACTGACCCAGAGAATAAAGATATTGTTATTTATACTGAAAAATGAACGCCGTAAAATTCATAATGTAAAAACGCAATGGCAGAATTGCTGTTTTTACCATTTCCCTCCAAGAAAGAGTTAATAAAAGTTAATCAGAAAGTTATGTGTACCCCAAAATGGTGCCATTAAAAACTACAACTTTTCCCGCAAAAAACAAGCCCTCATACAGCTATATAGACGGAAAAATAAAAAAGTTATAGCTCTTGGAACGTGACAATGAAAAAAGGAAGAAAAACGCTTGGACAGTAAGGCCAAAAACAGGCTGGTCACTAAGGGGTTAACCTGTGTTTGCAGTGTTAGCATGTATATTTTTGCATGGCGCTGTGTGCTGCCACACATAGTGTTTGGTTTTGCATGTCAGCCATGGTAATGTGCACCTGTACTTTATTTCATATTGTTTGGAGGTGTTGGTCTAACCATGTTTATGCACTGTACAGTCCTGATCAAAAGATTAAGACCACTTGAAAAATGGCAAAAAATCATATTTTACATTGTTGGATCTTAACAAGGTTCCAAGTAGAGCTTCAACATGCAACAAGAAGAAATGAGAGTGAGACAAAACATTTTTTGAGCATTCAATTCATTGAAAATAACGATTAAACGGAAACAGGCTGTTTTTCAGCTGATCCAAATTTTAGGACCACATGCCTTTAACCGCCTCCGGACCACCTAACGCAGGATCGCGTTCCGGAGGCGGCAGCTCCAGGCAGAGTCACGCATATACGCGTCATCTCGCGAGACGCGAGATTTCGCTCAAAGCCGGCCCGCGCATGCGCATCGCGGGCCGGCAAAAGTTACAGGACAAGTTCGTCATCAACCAGCCAGCCAATGATCGTCGCTGGCAGGTTGATGATTTTCAAAAAATCTAATCACAAGCCATCTAACACCTTATATTTATAAATATAAGGTGTTAAATGGCTTCTCTGCTGGTCCTTTTGGTCGGTTGGTTCCAGCAGAGGAGCAGACATCACAGTGAGTACTCACCAACACCACACTTAGCCCCAGATCACCCCCCATTACCCGAATTAACCCCTTGATCACCCCTTGATCGCCCCTGTCAATCACTAGTGAAAGGGAAAAAAGTGATCAGTGTAAACTGTCACTTTTTTTTTTCACTGGTATTGACTGTTAGGTTTTAGGATAGTTTAGGCCCCTTGGTTAGGTAGTTAGCGATCGTTTAGCGCCAAGCCCACCGCACCGCAGTCACTGATTCGCTGATTAGCGTATCGCTAATCAGCATTTGTACTTTTATAGTATCTGTAAGTGATCAAAACTGATCACAGTCAGATCTATAATAGTATTAGTGCCACCTTAGTTCGCACTCCACCCAAATCGCAGTGTTTGCCCGATCAGGCCTGATCGGTCGCCCACATGTGCGTTCACCCACGCCCGCCCCGCCGCAGTGACAAAAAATTATTATTTTTTTGACTGTACAATCACTTTACAAGCGCTGCGGCGATAAAAAAATCAGTTTTGATATTTTTTATCAATCGCAGCAGCCTCTGGTACTTCGCTAGCCTCCCATTTGTAAGACAGGCTTGGTTTTTTTCTTGGGTAGTCTCAAGGAATACCCCTAAATTTAGTAGTCCAAATGTCAAACAGGGGGTATTCTTCTGAAGAGGCCTACAGGATTCTGACCCAGTCAGATGAGGAATGGGAACCCTCATCTAACGAATCTAGCGGGTCAGAATATGAACCTGTAGAAAGCAGTGGCAGTCTGACCCAAAGTTCGGACGAGGAGGTTTAGGTCCCTGATAGAACCAGGCGTACCCGACCCCATGTCGCTAGACCACAGGTTGCGCAGGATCCTCTTCAAGGGCAGCAGAGTGGGGCTGGCGCTGTCGGATTACGTGGTGAGGCATACACCAGCAGCGCAGCCCTCCCTGGACCTAGTACCAGCACTGCCGTACAACATGGTGAAGTGGCGAGCACCAGAAGGGCAGTTGAAGCTGGTATGGTGGCACGTGCAATAGTTACCCCGTCGCAGCCACCGCACAGACAGGCCCGTAGAGCCCCTAGAGTCCCTGAGGTGCTGGCAAACCCTGATTGGCAGTCCCCAACTTCAGCCGCACCATTAGTTCCCCCTTTCACCGCCCAGTCTGGAGTTCGGGTTGAGACAGCTCAGATCGGTTCGGCACTGGGATTTTTTGATCTGTTCTTGACTGCGGAGCTCTTGGACTTAGTCGTGGCAGAAACAAATCGGTATGCCACTCAATTTATAGCCGCCAACCCGGGAAGCTATTATGCCCAGCCTTTCCGGTGGAAACCAGTCCAAGTTTCCGAATTAAAAAATTTTCTGGGCCTTCTCCTCAACATGGGTCTAACCAAAAAGCATGAATTGCGGTCATATTGGTCCACGAACCCAATTCATCACATGCCCATGTTCTCTGCTGCTATGTCCAGGTCACGATTTGAGGCCATCCTGCGTTTCCTGCACTTTAGCGACAACACCACCTCCCGTCCCAGAGGCCACCCAGCTTTTGACCGGCTCCACAAAATTCGGCCCCTCATAGACCACTTCAACAACAAATCTGCAGATTTGTATACCCCCGAGCAAAACATCTGCGTAGACGAGTCCCTAATACATTTTACCGGGCGTCTTGGCTTCAAACAATACATCCCAGAGCCATAACTTTTTTATTTTTCTGTTCACATAGCCATATGAGGGCTTGTTTTTTGCGGGACAAGTTGTACTTTCCAACACCACCATTTAAGGGTACTTTCACACTAGCGTTATTCTTTTCCGGCATAGAGTTCTGTCAAAAGGGCTCTATGCCGGAAAAGAACTGATCAGGCATATCCCAATGCATTCTGAATGGATAGAAATCCGTTCAGGATGCATCAGTATGCCTTCCGTTCAGTCACTGTCAGGCATTTTGGCCGGACATAATACCGCAGCATGCTGCGGTATTATGTCCGTCCAAAATGCCTGATCAGGCGCTGGAATGCCGGATCCGGCATTAATTCCCATTGACTTGCATTAGTGCCGTATCCGGCATTGCAATACGACTGAAGGACGGATCCGTCCATCCGCATGACAAGCAGAGAGATGGATCCGTTCTTGCAATGCATTTATAGACGGATCTGCACCCGGATCAGTCTACAAATGCTGTCAGTTGTTACACTGATCGGCGGATCCGGCAGGCAGCTCCGACGACGGAATCACACTAACGCTAGTGTGAAAGTACCCTAATATTGCATTTAATGTAGTGGGAAGCAGGAAAAAAAATTCCAAATGGTAATAAATTGCAAAAAAAAAAAACAATTCCGCCACAGTTTTACGGGTTTTTTATTTACGACGTTCGATGTGCGAATTAAACTGTTACTTTTATTCTACAGGTCAGTATTAATCCGGCGATATTTTTTAGTGGGGTGATCTGAACTCTTTATTGATACCATTCTGGGGTGTGCATGACGTTTTGATCACTTTATATTTAATTTTTTGTAGAAAATGAAGCGACCAAAAACGGCGAATCGGACATTTGGATGCTTTTTTACGTTTTGTTGTTTGCCGTATGGGGAATATATTTTTATACTATGGGCGTTTTCGCTCACTGCTACATCCATGATGTGTATTTTGGGAAAAGGGGGGGTGATTTGAATTTTTATGTTTTTTTAAAATTTATTTATTTTTTTAAACTTTTTTTTTTTTTTTTACACTTTTTTGTAGTTCACATAGGGAACTATAACATGCAATCATTAGATTGCTATTATCATAGACTCCAATGCACTTGCATTGGAATCTATGATGATTTTACTAGTTTCCTACAGAGCCCTATTACAGGCAAGGGCTCCTTAGAAAATACTATGCAGCCGCCTCCTGTCATTCATAAAGACAGGGTCTGCTGCATACACTCTCCGGCTCCCGATCGCCACACGGGGAGCCGGAGCACAACCGAAAGTGCACCCTTTCGGTGCGCTCAGATGCCGTGATCAGGATTGACCACGGCATCTGAGGGGTTAAATGTCCGCGATCGGCATTACTGCCGGTTGCGGACATGAGCCGAGGATGTCTGCTTGAAGAAGCAGACGGCCACCCACGGCTATGGCGCCCGCAGCGGGCAGGAGCGAGTGCCATCTTTAAACACCCGCCCAGCGCCGTACATGTAGGGGTTAACATTATTTGGAACATTATTTATGTAAAGAACCTACAGTGCAGTTTGTTTTAAAGAGGCACCAACAACCGTATGTTTACCCATAGCCATATTTGTCACTGTCACCTTAAGATTGGTAAATCTGGCTTGTTGCTAAAGAAGCTTAAAATTAGTTGCAAACTGTCCTAGGAGACCCCAGAAAAGACAAAAAAAACTAAAATTGTCAGTCAAAATCTTGATGAATAATAATATATCTCATAGAGCACTGAATACATGTGCCATGCCTATCATATCATATATCTCAATATCCAATTCTGCAGGTATCACAATGATATAGAGTTATATAGTACTGTATATTCAATGCAAAGGTAGGGCCTGCTTTAGATCACCTGTAAGTGGATATAGATGGGTCAAGGAAAACCAACATGCAAAGTTCACAAAACAAAGATGTTATACCCAAGGCCCAAAATAGGATGTACTATTTAGTATGCGGCCAAGGCCAATAAGACAATGGGTTGCCTCAAAAGGGGCATAGATGCCCGTGATGGGAACATAGTCCTGCCACTTTACAAATCACTAGTCAGACCACACATGGAGTACTGTGTACAGTTCTGGGCTCCTGTGAACAAGGCAGACATAGCAGAGCTGGAGAGGGTTCAGAGGAGGGCAACTAAAGTAATAACTGGAATGGGTGGACTACAGTACCCAGAAAGATTGTCAAAATTAGGGTTAGGCCTCATGCACACGACCGTTGTTTGGGTCCGCATCCGAGCCGCCGTTTTGGTGGCTCGGATGAGGACCCATTCACTTCAATGGGGCCGCAAAAGATGGGGACAGCACTCCGTGTGCTGTCCAAAACCGTGGTTCCGTTCTGCGGACAAGAATAGGAATTTATATCGCCGGAGCCCGTTCCGTTACGCAAATTGCGGAAGGCAACACGGGCAGCTTCTGTTTTTTGCGGATCCGCAGTTAGCGGACTGCAAAAAACGGCACAGCCGTGTGCATGAGGCCTAATTCACTTTAGAAAAAAGAAGACTTAGAGGAGATCTAATAACTATGTATAAATATATCAGGGGTCAGTACAGACATCTTTCCCATCATCTATTTATCCCCAGAACTGTGACGAGGGGACATCCTCTGCGTCTGGAGGAAAGAAGGTTTGTACACAAACATAGAAGAGGATTCTTTACGGTAAGAGCAGTGAGACTATGGAACTCTCTGCCTGAGGAGGTGGCGATCGTGAATTCAAGAGGGGCCTGGATGTATTTCTGGAGCGTAATAATATTACAGGCTATAGCTACTAGAGAGGGGTCGTTGATCCAGGGAGTAAATCTGATTGCCTGTTTGGAGTCGGGAAGGAATTTTTTCCCCCTAAAGTGAGAAAATTGGCTTCTACCTCACAGGGTTCTTTTTGCCTTCCTCTGGATCAGCCTGCAGGATAACAGGCCGAACTGGATGGACAGATGTCTTTTTTGCAGCCTTATAAACTATGTTACTATGTTATTATCTGATGGAAGGCAGTAGTAACTAAAAACTAAGGATCTAGGTCCAGACGCTTACCTTTTGCCGTTATTGTAAAGAATGGAAGAAGAAAATTGTATGTAATATATGAATATTTATGAAGATTTTGACTTACAATTTTTGTATTTTTGTTTAGTTTGATAAAGGTCTGTTTGGGACCGAAGCGTCACTTATTTTTGTACGGCCACACATGAATAACGCACACTTTGCATCTTGATTTAACCGATTGGAGTGCAGAAGTTCTTTGTATACTGTAAGAACGGGGTTGGAACCCTACTCCATGTACCTGGATTCCAAAGAGTGCCACAAACTGTTTATTGATTCAGGAGACCCCAGAATATTATTCACAACTTTTTCAGGGCAATTGGAGCACTTTTACTTCAGGTTGAATTTATTTGGACCCGTATCAGAAAATGTAATTTAAATGTTAAAAGGTAATTATTGATAATACTCTCTTAAGGATAAGAAGAGGAATAAAATATTGGATGACAAATAAAAAAGCAGACATCGTGAACAGATATTTTCCATCTGTGTAAATCACTAAACTACCAGTGCCAAAAATATTTAAGTGAGTTAGGACCAATGCTCTTAAATCAATACTACTGGCTTAACACAAGAGGTAAAGTTGTAAAATAGCTCCCAGATGCCATCTTTCTGTGTACTAAAGGAATTAAGCTCTGTAGTATATAAGCCTGTGTATTAAGTTATCGTAGATCCCCATTTTGGTTCCTCAGCATTGATATATGGGTGATTCTGTTAAATGAGGGTTAAATGTACAATTATACAAATATCTTACGTCTGCTGTTTGTAAATTATCCAGTGTTACACTAACTTGGAAAATGATACATTAGCAAGTCATTTGTTAACAGAGAACAAAAATAGATTCAGGAAACAAAACTGAATGCATTAAGTGCAAATCTGGATGTCATGATTCTGATGGGACTTGCAATATTTGAATTATTCAAACATGTTTGACGTTATATTAGTATTTTAGGGAAGAATATACGGTATGTATATTGGCAAAATGTGTATTTATATTGGCAATTTATAAATTGTACAGTGGAAGAGAAAGATTGGTTGTAAATTGTAGACATTCAGAATAGAGTAGACCATCGTCGTGTACCACAATGATATGTAATAGGACTCTTAATTTTTTGTGATAGATATTTGTGGTTCAAATATAAAATCCCCCCTATACAAAGTACTTTTAGTTTCAGTAGAGTTTTGAGTACCTATCTGCAGATGGGGATAGAAGAACTCTAACTGCAAGGGTGGATGGATTATTGGGCTAGATAATCTTACTAGTTAACAGGGCTATGTTGTTAGATTTGTAGATAGTTTTGGATGGAGTCAGAGTTGGTAGAAATGTACTGATTCCAGCTTAAAAAATACTTTTAAATAACTTTCATATAAATTTAGGAAGGTTTAAAGGGAGTCTGTCAGCACATTTACCCCTTTTTAACTGTTCCCATAGCGCTGTAGCCATAACACAGATGATTAAAACGGTACCTTTATATGCTTTTGTGGACTTGTAAAACTGTCAAAAACGAACTTTGATGCATATGTAAATGAGGGCTCGCAAGTGCCCAGGGGCGGCGTCCACCGCGTTGGTGCCCAGGCAGCTCTGCCTCTTCGGCTCTTATCCCCACCCAGCCTCTTCTTCTGCCCGCCCATCTGTTTTCTCTCTCCCTCAGCGAGATCTCGCGCCTGCGCGCTGACTTCCTTGGCCGGGGCATGCACACTGCGATGCCCATTGCTGGCACGGCATCGCAGTAGCTTATGCGCCGGCTAACGGCGCGAAAACTGCAGAAAGGAGGCGGTCCAACGGCGCAGCAGAAGAGGAGGAAAGCCGAGCGAGCAGCTGTCACTGCAGACACAGAGAGCCAAGAGGGGTACATTTATCTGTTTGATCCGTTAGCTGGCGCATGCGCATAAGCTACTGCGATGCCGTGCCCCGGCCAAGGAAGTCATCGCGCAGGCGCGGGATCTCGCTGAGGGGGAGAGAAAACAGATGGGCGGGCAGAAGAAGAGGCTGGGTGGGGATAAGAGCCGAAGAGGCAGAGATGCCTGGACACCAACGCGGTGGACGCCGCACCTGGGCACATGCGAGCCCTCATTTACATATGCATCAAAGTTCGTTTTTGGCAGTTTTACAAGTCCACAAAAGCAGATAAAGGTACCATTTTAATCATCTGTGTTGCGGCTACAGCGCTATGGGAACAGTTAATAAGGGGTAAATGTGCTGACAGACTCCCTTTAAAGTTTATATAAATATATTTTCTGTTCTATCAATCTAAGGCCCTTATTTATCAAAATTAGTGATAAGCAGGGTGTTCTAGTGGCGATAAAAAAAAAAAATTTCTCCCCTCTCCTCTGTTCTCTCCATCTACATGCGTTATGTTCAGCGAGTTCAAACTCACTGTCCCACAAGACCAACTCTCTCAAAGGGCAGTTCGTATTTTGCACCCTATAAGACGCACTTTTCCCCCCCAAAGTGGGGGAAATGGCCTTGTGTCTTATGAGGCTAATGCTAATGAGCTCTTCCATTATAAAAGCACCCATTAGTACCGGAGGACCGGGAAGCGGTGAAGGCTCTGTACTCACCTCTTCCTGGTCCTCGACCGTCGGCTGTGCTGTGGCTGTGCACAGCGTGAGGGTGCCCTGTGACCTCATGCTGTGCATGTTGGGTCACAGCACAGCCATGGCAGGAAGAAGACAAAGCACACTGGAGGTGAGGAGAGGTGAGGTCCGGAGCAGGAGAGGTAAGTTGATTTTTTTTTTTATTTGCTCTGAGGCTGGGGACTGACATGAGGCTGAGGGCTGATATGAGGCTGATGATGATGGCTAGGGGCTGACTGATGGCTGATATATAGCTAGGGTCTGATATATGGCTGGGGTCTAATATATGGCTGAATGATGGGGGGTTATAGATGGCTGGGGGTTGATATATGGCTGGGGGCTGATCTGAGGCGTGGGGGGCTGATCTGTGGTCTGAATGGGGGGGTCTTAATTATATTGTGGCTATTAGCTGAGGTGTGATTGGGGGTCATTCACATCGGGGTCTGAGCTGACGTCTGATTGTGGGTCTGATCTGAGGTCATATTGGGGTCTTATTAACATTGGTGGTCTGCTCTGAGGTCTGATTGAGGGTCTTATTAACATTGGGGGTCTGATTGGGGTTGTGAGCTTAGGTCTGATTAACATTGGAGGTCTTATTGCTGGTCTGATCTTAGGTCTAATGAAACATATTTTTTTCTCATTGTCCTCCTCTAATACCTTGGTGCGTCTTATGGGCCGCTGCGCCTTATAGGGCGAAAAATACGGTAAGTGTACCCTCATTCTTCACAATACCTGTGATGATGAGGATAGACTTTCCCATGGGGTGTACCAGGTATTACCTCTGTGGGGGGTTGGGACACAAGGGAACCGGGACCTGGGTGTGGACCAACTGGACTGACCTCCAGGTGGTGTGGTACACCCATAGGGCATTGGGGGAACAGAGGTTGAGGTCCGGGTATGAAGGCTAAGGTCAAAGCAGTCAGCAATGAGGCAAAGTCCATGAACATAGTCCGAGGCCAGGTGCAGGCAGCAAATAGGCAAAGTCTGTATAAACAAGAAGCAGGATCCGGTACACAGTAAAGCAGAATCACACTAAACACCTTCATACAATAGGGCTAGACAAGCTAGTGACCAAGTTGCTAAGGCATCTTCCTGTAGAAGGAGGCTCCTTTAAATACACCCTGCAGACCAGCCATAGGCTTTGGAAGATAGGAGGCATTTGTGTGCTGCTTCACATAAAGAGGAGAGACATGCCCGCACACACCCTAAATGCACATAAGGAACTATGAGCGCAAGCTCCACTCAGAGCCAGGAGGAGAATGTTGGAGGGAGGAGCGCAAATAACAATAAGAAAGCCCCTGCCTGTGCCTGTCACCATGGCGCTCAGCAGCGGGGACAGAATTACAGGCACAAGGTGCCAGGTTAGCACATGCTGCTTTAACCCCTTAGGTACGCATGACGTACCGATATGGCATGTTTCCCGAGTCCTTAAGGACCCATGACGTACCGGTACATCATGAGTTTAAAACGAGATTGCGGCGCTGCGGGGGTTAATCGGAACAGGATGCCCGCTAAAATCATTCAGCGGGCATCCTGTCACAACACCGGGGGGGGGGGATCATATGCGATCGCAGCAAACCGCAGGTCAATTCAGACCTGCGCTTTCTGCCGCAGGGATCAAACTTTAAAATGCCCCAAATGAAGTTTTTTTCACCCCCCCTGCACCTCTGAATGATTTTATGACGGCGGGTGGTGCAGGGGGGGGTTGCAGGCGGTGCGGGAGGCTGGCGGTGCGGCAGGCGCCCGCCTCCTCTTGAATATTCATTGGCGTCCAGTGGTTATACCAGAGTGTCAGCACATTGCTGACACTCTGGTATAAACGGCTGACATCTGTGCTGTGATGTCAGCCGTTTAACCCTTTCCATACCGCGGTCCGTACGGACCTCTATATGGAGAAGGATAACAGTAAGAGGGGGTTCAGTCCCTCTCCCATCGGGGGGGTGCTGTGCCTTTGCAGTGAGCCCCCCTCCTTACCCTTCCCCGTCTGCTCAGTTGTGGCCACAGCTGAGCAGACGGGGAAGGTTCCCATGGCAACAGGAGGCCTTCTCAGGCATCCTGCTGTCCATGGTGCTGAACAGATCTGTGCTAAAGGCATAGATCTGTTCAGACAAAGTGTAAGTAAAATACAGTACAATACACTATATAGTGTACTGTACTGTATTATACAGACATCAGACCCACTGGATCTTCAAAAACCAAGTGGGTCTGGGTCAAAAAAATAAAAAAAAAGTGAAAAAAGTAAAGATTAAAAAAAAAAACATTTAGCACTGAATAAAAATTAAAAAAATAAAATACACTACACATATTAGGTATCGCCGCGTCTGTAACGACCTGATCTATAAAATTGTCATGTTACTTTCCCCGCACGGTGAACGCCATAAAAATAAAAAAATAAAAACTATGAGGAAATTGAAATTTTGCCCACCTTACTTCCCAAAAAAGGTAATAAAAGTGATCAAAAAAGTCGCATGTACGCCAAAATAGTACCAACCGTCATCTCATCCCGCAAAAATCATACCCTACCCAAGATAATCGCCCAAAAACTGAAAAAACTATGGCTCTTAGACTATGGAAACACTAAAACAGGATTTTTTTTCTTTAAAAAATGAAATCATTGTGTAAAACTTACATAAATAAAAAAAAGTATACATATTAGGTATCTCCGCGTCCGTATCGACCGGCTCTATAAAATATTCACATGACCTAACCCCTCAGGTGAACACCGTAAAAAAATAAAAATAAAAACGGTGTAAAAAAAAAGCAATTTTTTGTCATCTTACGTCACAAAAAGTGTAATAGCAAGCGATCAAAAAGTCATATGCACCCCAAAATAGTGCCAATCAAACCGAAATCTCATCCCACAAAAAATTAGACCCTACCTAAGATAATCGCCCAAAAACTGAAAAAACTATGGCTCTCAGACTATGGAGACACTAAAACATGATTTTTTTTATTTCAAAAATGAAATCATTGTGTAAAACTTACTTAAATAAAAGAATTATATACATATTTGGTATTCGCCGCGTCCGTGACAACCTGCTCTATAAAAATACCACATGATCTAACCTGTCAGATGAATGTTGTAAATAACAAAAAACAAACGATGCCAAAAAAGCTATTTCTTGTTACCTTGCCTCACAAAAAGTGTAATATAGAGCAACCAAAAATCATATGTACCCTAAACTAGTACCAACAAAACTTGCACCCTATCTCGTAGTTTCTAAAATGGGGTCACTTTTTTGGAGTTTCTACTCTAGGGGTGCATCAGGGAGGCTTCAAATGGGACATGGTGTCCAAAAAATCAGTCTAGCAAAATCTGCCTTCCAAAAGCCGTATGGCATTCCTTTCCTTCTGCGCCCTGCCGTGTGCCCGTACAGCAGTTTACGACCACATATGGGGTGTTTCTGTAAACTACAGAATCAGGGCCATAAATAATGAGTTTTGTTTGGCTGTTAACCCTTGCTTTGTAACTGGAAAAAAAATATTAAAATGGAAAATCTGCCAAAAAAGTGAAATTTTGAAATTGTATCTCTATTTTCCATTAAATCTTGTGCAACACCTAAACGGTTAACAAAGTTTGTAAAATCAGTTTTGAATACCTTGAGGGGTGTAGTTTCTTAGATGGGGTCACTTTTATGGAGTTTCTACTCTAGGAGTGCATCAGGGGGGCTTCAAATGGGACATGGTGTCAAAAAAAACAGTCCAGCAAAATCTGCCTTCCAAAAACCATACGGCGCACCTTTCCCTCTACACCCTACTGTGTGCCCGTACAGTAGTTTACGGCCACATATGGGGTGTTTCTGCAAACTACAGAATCGGGGCAATAAATATAGCATTTTGTTTAGCTGTTAACCTTTGCTTTGTTACTGGAAAAAATGGATTAAAATGGAAAATTTGACATAAAATTTAAATTCTTAAATTTCATCTCCATTTGCCAATAACTCTTGTGCAACACCTAAAGGTTTAACAAAGTTTTACAAAGTTTGTAAAATCAGTTTTGAATATGTTGAGGGGTGTAGTTTCTAGAATGGGGTCATTTTTGGGTGGTTTCTATTATGTAAGCCTCACAAAGTGACTTCAGACCTGAACTGGTCCTTAAAAAGTGGGATTTTCTTCTAAACTTCTAAGCCTTGTAACATCCCCCAAAAATAAAATATAATAAAATGTGACATACAGATCATATAAACAAATAGCAGCATTCAGTATCAAACCAGAGTAATATATAAATCATATAAATAAATAGCAGCATTCAATATCAAACCAGAGTCATATTCATCGGAAGTATAGATATAAATAGCGTAAATATGAAAGAAAGGGCAGATATAAAAAACCGCAATTCCTCCTTCTAAACGATGTTACTATAATCGCATGTAGCTCCAAATAGGGCAATCAGTTCTATGTGTTGCTCCCACCGACAGTCAGCATAGCATTAAGCAGGTATCACAAACACTTTAAAAGTCACAAAGACACAGTGCGATAATGTATCGAGGTGGCGTCCCACCTATTTGCGCAACTGTGTTACTTTTTACCTAGATAGAACCGGTGTCCTCTTGTCTCTATCCGAATTTTGAATATTCGCAATAGACCAGACGCCGACTGGATGTCCGTACACGTGGCTCCTTTATGTTTCGTATAATCGGAGCTCCTTATGCAGGGATTCCTCCAGTGCTCGCCGGTCCTTAATCCCACCGTTCAGCTCCAAAGTCCAGGGGAACTACTGTTCCAGCATGCCGGTGCAAGGTATAGACCATACGCGTTTCGGGGTTACTTAGATGACCCCTTCCTCAGTGGTAACCTTGAAATGTTTCCCTATATCCTTTTATACAAAATCATGGTAAATGTCAAAATCAGAGCTGGAATCGCATCATCCCAAAGAGACATAGAAGACCCGGATTTCTCAATAGTGTGATTCCTATGTGTCTGCTGTGCGGTTATTATGCGATTTTTTCGGAGATTGCGTTTTATACACCATTGCTGCTTAAATATGATATAAATAGCATTCAATGTAAAATTTCATTAAAAACAAACTAATATTTCAGAATAAAACCAATATTTCAGAATAAAACCCAACAACCTCCGCAAAATGTAATCAATCTAACATCAAAGAGGCATGGAAGACCCGGATTCCTCAATAATGTAATTCCTATGCGTCTGCCATGCGATTTCTATGCGCTTTTTTCGGAAATTGCGTTTTATGCACCATTGCTGCTTAAATATGATATAGATAGCATTTAATATAAAATTCAATTAAAAGCAAACTAATATTTCATAATAAAACCAATATTTCATAATAAAACCAGTATTTCATAATAAAACCCGGCAACCTCCACAAAATGCAACTATCAATCCAGCATCAATTTACTAATATCGCTGTTCATATCCTTTAATGTATATAGTACAGTAATATATGCACATATATATGTACCATATCACATACGGTACATGGAAAAACCTCATTGTCAAAAAAGGAGACTAGATGTCAAGGGGCATCCAATCATAGGAAGCCAAATAGCTCCCAATCTGAATTTAACCCATTTGGGACCAAGGAGCCAAAATCAAATATAAACTTAGATTCTATTCTTGACATCTTTTTTATCAGATCGCCACCTCTCCAATCTGGTGTCACATTTGTTAAGGCTGTATAGATTAGACCCATAGGGTCTTTATTATGACATAACTTAAAATGCTTTGAAACAGTATGATTCTCATAGCCTCTACGTATGTTGGCTACATGCTCTGAGATCCTCTTTTTTAGGCATCTCTTGGTGCGGCCAACATACTGTTTTTTGCATGGGCATGTTAACAGATAAATGATGTTTTTACTGTTACATGTCAAGAAGGTTTTAATCTCAGGATTTGCATCTGAAGAAGCCTTCAAAGCACAACCAGTGATTGTCCCTTCCTCTATTAGGTATTTTTACCGTAGGTGCTACTTTTAGACCTAAATTCTTTGCACGTGTGTACACTATCTTTGGACTTGCTGATATCACTGGTCCTATAGTTTTATCCTTTTGTAGGAAAGACCAATGCCTTGCAATGATATTCTCAATTTTTTTATATTGGGTGTTGAAAGGTAGTACAATCTGTAATTCCTCACATGACACCACATCATTGCAAGGTTGTACTGGTCTCTCTACAAAAAATTCTCTACGGTCCAGGTCCCTAACCCTGTTCAGGGCTTTGTCAATACAATCACTTGGGTAGTTTTTCTCCACAAACTGCTATTTCAAAGCTACAGCCTCTTTCTCAAATGTGTCATTTATTGTACAATTTATTTTAAGATGCCTGAACTGGCTCATTGGTACATTTAGCAGCCACCTAGGGAGGTGGCAGCTCGAATGTAAAATAAAATTATTCCTAGCTGTAGGCTTATGGTAGGTGCTGCAACTGATCTTATCCGAATTAATATTAATTTTTAAATCTAAAAAGTCGATGCTGATTTTACTGGTATTTGTTGTAAAATGGAGGTTCAGATTGTTAGAGTTTATGTTAGATAAGAAAGAGCTCAATGCTAAATCTGATCCCCTCCAAATAAAAATAACATCATCTATATATCGCTTCCAGAGCACCAGATCCGCCCCCAATATTGGCAGGATAATTGTATCCTCCCAATCTGACATAAAAAGATTTGCGTAACTGGGGGCGAATCTAGTGCCCATCGCGGTGCCGGACTTCTGTAGAAAAAAACTCTGAATTAAAACCAAAATAATTATTTTTTAAAATAAAGTCTATCTGCATAGATTTAAAACGTCCACTCTTATATAACTGGGATGTCAGAGCCTCCAGTCCCTGCTCATGTCTGATAGACGTATACAGGGACTGGACATCCAGGGTGCCTAATATCCAGCTTCCATTAAGTGTAAGGTTTTCCAAAATTTTTACTATCTGTGTAGTGTCTTTCAAATAAAATCTGGTATTTTTCACTACTGATTGCAGTTGACTATCAACATGTTGGGAAAGGTTGGCTGTAAGGGAATTTATCCCCGAAATTATAGGACGGCCTGGGGGTTTGTGAGGCACTTCTGTATCTTCGGTAAATAATAAAAAATTGGAAGTCTACACTGTGTGCTCAATATAAAATTCGCCTCACTTTCCAATAAAATGTTTTCCCGCATGCCCTTCTCACATAATTTTACCAATTGTGGATAAAAATCATTAATGGGATCCGCAGTCAGTTTAGTGTATACCTCTATATCTAGCAGTTGTCTATAACACTCTTTATTATAGTCATCGGTATTTAGAATCACTATTGCCCCGCCCTTATCCGCGGGGCGAATAGTGATTCCACAATTTTTTTGTAGCTGCATAATCGCTGCAATCTCCTGATTGGAAAGATTAGATCTTTTCTTATTGGCGCCACCTATAGATCTAATATCCCTTTCTATATTTGTTCTGAAAGTCTCTATCTCTGGACTAATTTCATTCTGGGGATATTTGGTTGATCTGGGTTTTAACTCAGTATGAATAAATTCAGATTCACCCTGGAATTTGGGAGCAATCGGATTCTTCATAAAGTATTTTTTAAGGCAAACTTTTCTTATATATTTCTCAATGCCCACATAAGTTTCAAACTTGCTCAGATGTGAGCTCGGAGCAAACTTGAGGCCCTTATCTAACAATAATGTCTGTGATGGCGTTAAATTCACTTTGCTTAAATTTATAATCGAACTCTGTGTGGGTGATTCTATGTCTAATATCTGTGTTTGTGTCTTCTTTCTCTTTGCCCTTCGTGTCTTTCTCTTTGTTCTTGATGATCCTGTGTCCAATCCTGTGCTTTCTCTGGTGTTCTGTTGCGTCTCCAGTGAGAATTGTGGCTGGGGGACGGACTGTACAGAGTGTCCCCCCATAGCCCCAATTCTGTGTTGTTTGTTTGTTTCTCAAATTGTACGAGTGTTGAACTGGGGGATCTAAGTGATGTGTCCTCTTGGGAGAATGTTGTGCTCGATATCGTATATTCTGTGTTTGATGGTGGGGGGGAGTTTTGAAACAGCAGTTTTGTAGCTTTGAAACATCAGTTTGTGGAGAAAAACTACCCAAGTGATTGTATTGACAAAGCCCTGAACAGGGTTAGGGACCTGGACCGTAGAGAATTTTTTGTAGAGAGACCAGTACAACCTTGCAATGATGTGGTGTCATGTGAGGAATTACAGATTGTACTACCTTTCAACACCCAATATAAAAAAATTGAGAATATCATTGCAAGGCATTGGTCTTTCCTACAAAAGGATAAAACTATAGGACCAGTGATATCAGCAAGTCCAAAGATAGTGTACACACGTGCAAAGAATTTAGGTCTAAAAGTAGCACCTACGGTAAAAATACCTAATAGAGGAAGGGACAATCACTGGTTGTGCTTTGAAGGCTTCTTCAGATGCAAATCCTGTTCTAACTGTAAAATTACAAATTTCTCCAGGAAAACTATGAAAGTTTTTTCAACTAGTAATGGTTACTCACATGAGATTAAAACCTTCTTGACATGTAACAGTAAAAACATCATTTATCTGTTAACATGCCCATGCAAAAAACAGTATGTTGGCCGCACCAAGAGATGCCTAAAAAAGAGGATCTCAGAGCATGTAGCCAACATACGTAGAGGCTATGAGAATCATACTGTTTCAAAGCATTTTAAGTTATGTCATAATAAAGACCCTATGGGTCTAATCTATACAGCCTTAACAAATGTGACACCAGATTGGAGAGGTGGCGATCTGATAAAAAAGATGTCAAGAATAGAATCCAAGTTTATATTTGATTTTGGCTCCTTGGTCCCAAATGGGTTAAATGCAGATTGGGAGCTATTTGGCTTCCTATGATTGGATGCCCCTTGACATCTAGTCTCCTTTTTTGCCAATGAGTTTTTTTCCATGTACCGTATGTGATATGGTACATATATATGTGCATATATTACTGTACTATATACATTAAAGGATATGAACAGCGATATTAGTAAATTGATGCTGGATTGATAGTTGCATTTTGTGGAGGTTGCCGGGTTTTATTATGAAATACTGGTTTTATTATGAAATATTGGTTTTTTTATGAAATATTAGTTTGTTTTTAATTGAATTTTATATTAAATCATATCATATTAAACTATATCATATTTAAGCAGCAATGGGGCATAAAACGCAATTTCCGAAAAAAAGCGCATAGAAATCGCATGGCAGACGCATAGGAATTACATTATTGAGGAATCCGGGTCTTCCATGCCTCTTTGATGTTAGATTGATTACATTTTGCAGAGGTTGTGGGGTTTTATTATGAAATATTGGTTTTATTCTGAAATATTAGTTTGTTTTTAATGAAATTTTACATTGAATGCTATTTATATCATATTTAAGCAGCAATGGTGTATAAAACGCAATCTCCGAAAAAATCGCATAATAACCGCACAGCAGACACATAGGAATCACACTATTGAGAAATCCGGGTCTTCTATGTCTCTTTGGGATGATGCGATTCCAGCTCTGATTTTGACATTTACCATGATTTTGTATAAAAGGATATAGGGAAACATTTCAAGGTTACCACTGAGGAAGGGGTCATCTAAGTAACCCCGAAACGCGTATGGTCTATACCTTGCACCGGCATGCTGGAACAGTAGTTCCCCTGGACTTTGGAGCTGAACGGTGGGATTAAGGACCGGCGAGCACTGGAGGAATCCCTGCATAAGGAGCTCCGATTATACGAAACATAAAGGAGCCACGTGTTTTAAAGTGTTTGTGATACCTGCTTAATGCTATGCTGACTGTCGGTGGGAGCAACGCATAGAACTGATTGCCCCATTTGGAGCTACATGCGATTATAGTAACATCGATCAGAAGGAGGAATTGCGTTTTTTTATATCTGCCCTTTCTTTCATATTTACGCTATTTATATCTATACTTCCGATGAATATGACTCTGGTTTGATATTGAATGCTGCTATTTTTTTTATATGATCTATATATTACTCTGGTTTGATACTGAATGCTGCTATTTGTTTATATGATCTGTATGTCACATTTTATGCTGCCACATTTATTGTATTGATTTTAACTGATTTATTGCCAACTGGGCAAAATCTTTACTAAATTGTTCCCAATTTGACTCCATATTTGAGTGCCTGGTCTTACTATTTTCCTATAAAAGAATCATACTTACCTACTCTCACTGCTCTGGTCCTTCCCTACTCCCGTGGGTTCATCTTCTGGTCCGTGGCTTGTTTAATTCATCCCCATGGACATGGTCATATGCTCCGGTGCAGCCAATAACTGGCTTCAGTAGTGATGTTCTCTTGCGGACAGGTCATCACTGAATCCAGTCATTGGCTGCAGTGGAGCAGATTTTGGGAATCACCTTTTCTCCTCATCTTTACATCACTTGTCCAAATCTCCTGGGCTTGGCGATATATAGCATGCTTCTCTAAATCAGTTTTAGTTTTATCTTTAACTGTGCACTGGCCCTAATCAGATTCTCTGACACACAACATTTAACATGTAACATATGTAACATACAACATATAACAACAGTACACATTTAGACAAGGGGCCACTTGACAAATTTATTTTTCACACATAGAAGTATGTATTGGAGCTCCAAATAAATATGTGCATCTGTCAGGGTATCCTTCTCCATTCCTACAAATTAAATAGTCATCATCTAGTTAAACATTTGGAAGGAAGTAAAAGTAATTTAGTAAGATGCCTCAAGGCCCTGACATCCATTAGATATAGCTATGAAATAAAACTCATAAAACAATTGTTTTCAAAATTTCAAATATTCACCCAATATTAAATATAACAATGAGCTCATTTTTTACCACGGGGAATTGGTATAACTCAATTTTAAATCCATTGTATGTATGTTTTAGAAGCGTATTCTTTAAACTCTCAACTTCACAAACGAACAGCACACATCATATCCAGTATACATGCCATGCATTTTTCATTTACAGCACACAATGCAGGCAAGGGTTAAAAATCTACAAAAACACGTCAGTTTATATTAGATTCAAAATTCAAATCCATATACTGGATTTACAGATTCCTTTTTTTTATTAAAGTAGTTGCCTCCATTCATTTTAATTACATTTATCCATCTCACTTTCATACCCTGCTAGAGAACAAAGCACTGAAGATTTGCTCTCTTCTACGAAAATGTGATTATAAAGAGTTCATAATTCAGAAAGTTACAGAACAGCATTGTTTGAAGAGAATAGATAAAAAAGCTTGAAATGTGTTTAACCCTTTCAGGACCTAGCCATTTTTCACCTTAAGGACCAAGCAGTTTTTTTTTAAATCTGACATGTGTCAGTTTATATGGTAATTACTTTGGAGCACTTTTATTTATCCAAGCCATTATGAGACTGTTTTCTTGTGACACATTGTACTTCATGATAGTGGTAAATTTGAGTCGATATAATTTACCTTTATTTCTAAAAATAAATAAAAAATTAACAGAAAATTAGGAAAAATTCACAATTTTCAGAAATTTAATTTCTCTGCTTTTAACTCCTTATGGACCATGCCATATTTCACCTGAAAGGGACACTGACAGGCCCTATAAACATATTTAGATATTCCTATGCAGTCATAGGTCTATTAAAGTGTATTCCAATGATATAAGAGTACCCCTTGTCCGCATTTTAAACCATGTAAAAACAACTTTATATTCATCTGTCAATCACCTCCCTTTGTGCCCAAGGGGCGGTTTTTCTCCTACCTTTGTGCCCAGCCGCACCCCAACTGTCGTTTCCTACCGCCGCCCAGCTCATTATTATTCACTGCGCTGGGCGGCTTTTACACTTCTCTCCGCCCTCACTGAGTTTCTTGTCTGGTGCAGGCGCATTAACAAACAGTATTTCTGCTGACATCAGCGATCTGAAGCGGTGGATAGGAGTGACTGGGAGGAGAGATCCGGCACAGGTGCAGCAGGAGACACAGAGAGCAGCTGCATAGAAGAATAAGGGACGCAGGCGCATTAAATTTCCGGCTTGTGAGGGTGCCGGATACAGGCATCCGGCGCATGCGCAGAAGGTCCGATTGAGGCTGATGCCCATAAGTTTCTATCGGGCATGCTCGGGATCTAACAGGATCGGGGACTGTAAAATCCGCCCAGCGCGGTGAATAATAATGAGCTGGGCGGCGGTAGGAAACGACAGTTGGGGCGCGGCTGGGCACAAAGGTAGGAGAAAAACCGCCCCCTTGGGCACAAAGGAAGGTGATTGACAGATGAATATAAAGTTTCTTTTACATGGTTTAAAATGCGGACAGGGGTTACTCTTATATGATTGGAATACACTTTAATAGACCTATGACTGCATAGGAATAACTAAATATGTTTATAGGCCCTGTCAGTGTCCTTTTAAGGACCTGGACATTTTTTGCAAATCTGACATGTGTCACTTTATGTGGTGATAGCTTTAAAACGCTTTTACTTATCCAGGCCATTCTGAGACTGTTTTCTCGTCACATATTGTACTTCATGACAGTAGTAAAATTAAGTAAAAAATGTCATTTTTATTTTTTTTAAAATACCAAATTTACCCAAAAATTAGAAAAATTAGCAAACTTGAATTTCTCTACTTTTATAATAAATAGTAATACCTCCAAAAATAGTTATTACTTTACATTCCCCATATGTCTACTTCATGTTTGGATCATTTTGTGAATGCCATTTTATTTTTTGGGGACGTTAAAAGGCTTAGAAGTTTAGAAGTAAATCTTGAAATTTTTCTGTAAATTTCGAAAAAACCCACTTTTTAAGGACCAGTTCAGGTCTGAAGTCACTTTCCGAGGCTTATATAATAGAAACCACCCAAAATGACCCCATTTTAGAAACTACACCCCTCAATATGTGGTCGTAAACTGCTGTACGGGCACACGGCAGGGCGCAGAAGGAAAGGAACGCCATGTGGTTTTTGGAAGGCAGATTTCACTGGGATAATTTTAAGCTGCCTTTTCACATTTGAAGACACCCTGGTGCACCCTAGAGTAGAAACTCCAAAAAAGTGACCTCATTTTAGAAACTACACCCCTTAAGGTATTCAAAACTGATTTTACAAACCTTGTTAACTCTTTAGGTGTTCCACAAGAATTAATGGAGATGAAATTTCAGAATTTCACTTTTTGGGGGGGATTTTCCATTTTAATCCATTTTTCCCCCGCTAACAAAGCAAGGGTTAACAGCCAAACAAAACTCAATATTTATTGCTCTGATTCTGTAGTTTACAGAAACACTTCATATGTGGTCGTAAACTGCTGTATGGGCACACGGCAGTGTAGCTGGCCAGCTCAAAACTGTCCTAGGTTGCTAATATAGCTTGTGTGTTTATACAGCTAGACCTGCCAATAACCTTAATACAGTTCCTATGTTTGTGTGTTAAAGAGAAGGGCAGAGTTATTTACAGTGACTTCATGTTTGGATGTCATATAACTGTTATATATTGTGTTCACAGAAGCAGAAAAGATAATATGCCTTTAAGATTTATTATATGGATGTGAGGTAAGCTCAATGACACAGCAGAAACAACAGAAAGCATAGAGTTAAACTGTTGTTGCTGGGCAGGAGTCTCGACCAATCACAGCCAGCCTTACACACAGCAAGAGTTTTGACCAATCACAGCCAGCCTCACACACAGCCTGTGTGTGAAATCCCCCTTGCAGGAGTTGCTAGAATCATTACGCCAGAGGAGAGAAGCTGAACAGACATTCACTCCACTAAGAGCTGTGTTTTATGGAAGCAGAGAGGCCAAAATAGTTCCAGCAATTGCAAACCACAAATTCAATTGCAAACTACAAATACCATACAAACAATTGCAACCATTCAAATTCCATATTGCAATTCAAATTGCATACAACCATACCAGATCATACTCAACCAAACTGCAAATAGTTACTGCTAACTGCATATTGCAAATTGCGACCAAATTCAGCAAGTGAACTATTAGTTAGACCTCAGATATACCTCAGAGAGATCATAAAGTGCTTAAATAACTTAAAGTGAGAGTACAGATACTCAAGAGAGAAATATATCCACCATTTTATGTTGAATGACAAGATTGAACAGTTGAACAACCATCTTATGCATATCGCCATTTTGTACATGGACTATCTGCAGCGGAGGCAGCAGTGTTATATATGAAGAAAAGTTAATAAAGAGGTTATTTCAAGCATTTGGTGTGCTCTTTAAACCTACTGTTTCCATAGAACGGCGCTAGAGGAATTACAGAGTTAGGCCTCTTTCACACAACCGTTTTTTTTTTTCCGTTTATGGGCAGTTTTTTTGCGTTCATTAATTTCAATGGTTCCGCAAACAAAATGGAATGTACTCCGTATGCATTCCGTTTCCGTATTTCCGTTTTTCCGTTCCATTGAAAGATAGAACATGTCCTATTATTGCCCGCAAATCACGTTCCGTGGCTCCATTCAAGTCAATGGTTCCGCAAAAAAAAGGAACACATACGGAAATGCATCCGTATGTCTTCCGTATCCGTTCTTTCCAGAACCATCTATTAAAAATGTTATGCCTAGCCCCATTTTTTCTATGTAATTACTGTATATGCCATACTGAAAAACGTAACGGAAAAAACGGAACAGAGATAAAAACACAACGGAAACAAAAAACGGAACAACGAATGCATGAAAAACTGACCGCAAAACACTGAAAAAGCAATATGGTCGTGTGAAAGAGGCCTAACAGACAGTCTGGTTAGACTAAAAGTCAGAGATACCCAAAATTCTTCTAATGCCACAGCGCAAAAGGCACTTCATAGTGCTGTGCCTGCCACAGGCAGGGCACAGATGGAAAGGAACACCATATGGTTTTTGGAAGGCAGATTTTGCTGGACTGGTTTTTGACACCATGTTCCATTTGATGCCCCCCTGTTGAACCCCTAGAGTAAAAACTCCCAAAAAGTGACCCCATTTTCAAAGCTACGGGATAATGTGGCAGTTTTGTTGGTACTATTTTGGGGTACATATGATTTTTGGTTGCTCTATATTACACTTTTTGTGAGGCAAGGTAACAAAATAGCAGTTTTGACACTGTTTTTATTTTTGGTTATTTGCAACGTTCATCTGACAGGTTAGATCATGTTATTTTTATAAAGCATGTTGTTCCAGACGCGGCAATACCAAATATGACTTTTAGTTTCAGTTTTACATATTAAAGCATTTTTGAAAAAAAAAAGATTTTTTAGTGTCTCCACAATCTGAAAGCCCTATTTTTTTTTATTTTTTGGGTGACTTATGTCTTATGTAGAGGCTAATTTTTTTCGGTAGGAGATGACGGTTTGATTGGTACTATTTTAGGGTGCATATGACTTTTTGATCGCTTGGGATTACACTTTTTATGATGTAAGGTGACAAAAGACACACTTTAACCAGTGGCGTCTCTAGCTTTCAAATTTTGGGGGGGCACACTGGGGGCCAGGACAAAAGTAGGGGGGGCAGCTATAACAACGATACATTTACACAAGTATGCTTAGAAATGTTGCAATACTTTACCCAATACCTAAAACCGCAACAGGGAAGAAAAGTCCAGCTGTCTGTGGATGACACTTTTATAGAGAGGGGGATCTGTGGATGACACTGCTATGGGGGGGGATCTGTGGATGCCACGTACCGTATATAGCATCTTATGCTATATGTGTCATCCACAGATCCATCCCATGACAGTGTCATCCCCATTTCCCCCTCCATAACAGTGTCATCCACAGATCTCCCTCCCCGCCTCTCACAGGAGTGTACATATATAAAATAAACATATTTCACATGAACACTTACAGTTACTTGGCTTGGCCCTTGGGGATCTCGGACACCACTTCAACACTTTGGCCGGGGGCTCGGCGGAGCTGATGTTGTGTTTTATCCTAATGAGAAAGATTTCATAATAAGGATTTGGAGAAGGGGCAGAGGAATAGCAGAGCAGGGAGAGGCTGGTGCTGCTACTAGGGGGTCATACCATGGGGGAGTAATAAAACCCACCATAATGCCCCCCAGTAGAAATAATTATCCTTATAATGTGCAAAACATACCCCCTTATGCCCCCAGTTGAGCTAATGTCCCCCATAATGTGCCAGTATAAAAAAAAACTATATAGTGCCCCAGTAAATGCCTCCATAGTGCTCCTCTCCCCCTTCCTGCTAGTGCCCCCCATAATGTACCAGTATAAAATGCCCCATATATCGTGCCCCAGTAGATGCCCTCAGTATCCCCCATAATTTGCAAGTATAAAATACCCCTTCTTAGTGCCCCCCGTAGATGACTCCATAGTACTCCTGTCTCCCCTTCTCCATAGTACCCACCATAATGTGTCCCAGTATAAAATGCTACTGTACAGAGCCCCCCATATAAAACACCCCTTCTTTGTGGCCTCAGTAGATGCCGCTATAGTGCCCACCAATAATGTGCCAGTAATAAGTGCCCTCAATAACGTGCCACTGCCAGTAACAAGAGCCCCCCAATGTGCCAGTAATAAGCCCCCATCACGTGCCAGTAACAAGAGCCCTCATCACGTGCCAGTAATAAGCCCCCATCACGTGCCAGTAATAAGCCCCCCATCACGTGCCAGTAATAAGCCCCCCAATGTGCCAGTAATAAGCCCCCCATTACGTGCTAGTAATAAGCCCCCCCATTACGAGCCAGTAATAAGCCCCCCCATCATGTGCCAGTATTAAGCACCCCATCATGTGCCAGTATTAAGCCCCCCCATGTTCCAGTATTAAGCCCCCCATCATGTGCCAGTATTAAGCCCCCCCATGTTCCAGTATTAAGCCCCCCCATCATGTGCCAGTATTAAGTCCCCCCCATCATGTGCCAGTATTAAGTCCCCCCCATCATGTGCCAGTATTAAGTCCCCCCCATCATGTGCCAGTGTTAAGTCCCCCCCATCATCATGTGCCAGTATTAAGTCCCCCCCCATCATCATGTGCCAGTTTTAAGTCCCCCCCATCATGTGCCAGTATTAAGTCCCCCCCCATTGTAATAAGCCCCCATAATGTGCCAGTAACACTATTGTAAAAAAAAAACAAAAAAAAAAAACACTTATACTTACCTCAGTGTCAGCGATGCGATGCAGACTCTTTCTGTGTCCCGCGCTGTAAGGCTCAGGCGGCGCGATGACGTCATCGCGCCGCCTGCGCCGGCCTCTGATAGGCTGCCGGCCTAATGCCTGCAGCCTATCAGAGGAAGGGGAAGGGACCCGCCTCTCCCTCCCCCAGTGGCGTAGCGTGGGTTGCCAGCACCCGGGGCAAGCCAAAAATTGCGTTCCCCCCCCTACCCCAGGCACGCCCCTTTTAACAGATACTGTAGTAGATCACCTGCAGTCCTATGTAACACCACAGATAACACAGTGATAACTCTGAGTACAGATAATGTAGTAGATGGGTGTAAGCCCCCAGAATTTAGAACACACACAGTGTGACCTGAAGTCTGGGGCCGAATGCGGCAGTGTGGGCCATATTCTCAATCTCCTCCCCCAACCCTACTGTGAAACAGATATGTGCATGGACATTATTATTACAGTATAATATCGCCCCATACCTGTTACATCCAGTGACCTCTCCTGTGATGTAGACTCTCCTCGACGTCTTCATTCAGAGATAAGACCGCCATGATACTTTCTTTCAGCCGCTTCTCGTCTCTGCAGAGTTTCACAGAATTTTTTTTAGGTTCCTCACTTTACTCTCATCCTCTCCTTCCTGGTGTCTCAACAACTCATCCTGCTGCCCCCCAATACTGGGCTAGAGCCATACAGATAGTCCCCCATTCCTCATAATATTATTTCCCCTGTATATTATAATGTCCCCCTCTTTGTTAATAATACAATAGCCCCCGCTTTATTATTAATATAATGTCCCCGCTTTATTATTAATATAATGTCCCCCTCTTTATTATTAATATAATGGCCCCCTGTTTGTTATTAATATAATGGCCCCCTCTTTGTTATTAAAGAGGGGGCCATTACATTAATAATAAAGAGGGGACATTATATTAATAATAAAGAGGGGGACATTATATTAATAATAAAGAGGGGGACATTATATTAATAATAAAGAGGGGGCCATTATATTAATAATAAAGAGGGGCCATTATATTAATAATAAAGAGGGGGCCATTATATTAATAATAAAGAGGGGGACATTATATTAATAATAAAGAGGGGGCCATTATATTAATAATAAAGAGGGGGACATTATATTAATAATAAAGAGGGGGCCATTACATTAATACTAATGTATTGGCCCCCTATTTATTATTAATATAATGTCCCCCTCTTTGTTATTAATATAATGGCCGCCTCTCCCCTCCTCTCACCTAATTACACAGGGTGGGACTCTGCACTCAGGGACTGTCACTCACTCTGGGTCGCTTGAATCACTCTCTGCCTGGAGTCTGGACTTCAGTTCTTCATCTTCATTCATGCTCCGGCTCCTGGCTCTGCACTCACTGCCTTTCCTGCCTGGAAGGTGGGCGGAGCCTATCGGGAACTGCCGTGCATGCCCCGCCCCCTCTCCCCTCCTCACTCTGCTCTGCAGCTGGACGCTGTGTGAAGACGCTGGCGGCTCACTTCACTTAGGGGGGGGGAATTTTAGTTGGGGGGGCACATGGGAGGCACATCATGATGTAGGGGGGGCCGTGGCCCCCTCTGGCCCCCCCCCCGGCGACGCCACTGACTTTAACCACATCAGCTCCCCTAGCTTAAACCCCCTTAAAGGGTTTCTATCACTTCGTATGACATAATTAGCTGTCAGACACTAGCGATCTGCTAGTGTCTGCTCTGGCCAACCATCCTACTATAATCACTTGTGGGGCAGCGGTTTTGCTAAAAAACTAACTTTTATAAATATGCTAATGAGCCTCTAGGTGCTATGCGGGCGTCATTAGCACCTAGAGGCTCCGTCTACCTTCATACACAGCCGCCGCCCAGCGCGTCCCTCCAGCCCGCCCATGTCCTCCTCCGTGTGACGCAGCGGACGAGTTCTCTCGCATGCGCCGTGCGCGGCTGTATTCGGCGCATTTGAGATCTCAGCTCGGAGCGGTCAGACATTCAATGCGCATGCGCCGAATACAGCCGCGCATGCGCATTGAATGTCTGACCGCTCCGAGCTGAGATATCAAATGCGCCGAATACAGCCGCGCACGACGCATGCGCGAGAACTCGTCCGCTGCGTCACACGGAGGAGGACATGGACGGGCTGGAGGGACGCGCTGGGCGGCGGCTGTGTATGAAGGTAGACGGAGCCTCTAGGTGCTAATGACGCCCGCATAGCACCTAGAGGCTCATTAGCATATTTATAAAAGTTAGTTTTTTAGCAAAACCGCTGCCCCACAAGTGATTATAGTAGGATGGTTGGCCAGAGCAGACACTAGCAGATCGCTAGTGTCTGACAGCTAATTATGTCATACGAAGTGATAGAAACCCTTTAATGACAAGACCACTTTTTACAATTCTGCACTACACTACTTTCACGGTTTATTGCTCGGTCATACAACTTACCACCCAAATGAATTTTACCTCCTTTTCTTCTCACTAATAGAGCTTTCATTTGGTGGTATTTCATTGCTGCTGACATTTTTACTTTTTGTGTTATTAATCGAAATTGATCAAAATTTTTGCAAAAAAATGACATTTTTCACTTTCTGTTGTAAAATTTTTCAAACAAAACTACATTTCTATATAAATTTTTATCAAAATTTATTGTTCTACATGTCTTTAATAAAAAAAATGCAATAAGTGTATATTTATTGGTTTGCGCAAAAGTTATAGCATTTAAAAACTATGGTACAAAAATGTGAATTTTTCGCATTTTGAAGCAGCTCTGACTTTCTGAGCACCTGTCATGTTTCCTGAGGTTCTACAATGCCCAGAACAGTAGAAAAACCCGACAAATGACCCCATTTCGGAAAGTAGACACCCTAAGGTATTCGCTGATGGGCATAGTGAGTTCATGGAAGTTTTTATTTTTGTCACAAGTTAGCGGGAAATTATTATATATTTTTTTCTTACAAAGTCTCATATTCCACTAACTTGTGACAAAAAATAAAATTTTACATAAACTCACCATACCCCTCACAGATTACCTTGGGGTGTATTCTTTCCAAAATGGGGTCACTTGTGGGGTATTTATACTGCCCTGGCATTTTAGGGGACCTAAAGCGTGAGAAGTAGTTTGGAATCCAAATGCGTAAAAAATGCCCTGTGAAATCGTAAAGATACTCTTTGGAATTTGGGCCCCTTTGCGCACCTAGGCTGCAAGAAAGTGTCACACATGTGGTATCACCGTACTCAGGAGAAGTAAGGCAAGGTGTTTTGGGGTGTCTTTTTACATATACCCATGCTGGGTGAGATAAATATCTCTGTAAAAGACAACTTTTCCCATTGTTTTATACAAAGTTGTCATTTTACAGAGATATTTCTCTCACCCAGCATGGGTATATGTAAAAAGACACCCCAAAACACATTGCCCTACTTCTCCTGAGTACAGCGATACCACATGTGTGACACTTTTTAGCAGCCTAGGTGCGCAAAGGGGCCCAAATTCCAACGAGTACCGTTTTAGGAGGGCATTTTTAGGCATTTGGATTCCAGACTTCTTCTCACGCTTTAGGGCCCCTAAAATGCCAGGGCAGTATAAATACCCCACAAGTGACCCCATTTTGGAAAGAAGACACCCCAAGGTATCCCGTGAGCGGCATGGCGAGTTCATAGAAGTTTTTTTTTTTTGGCACAAGTTAGCGGAAATTGATATATATATTTTTTTCCTCACAAAGTCTCCCTTTCCGCTAACTTGTGACAAAAAGTTCAATCTTTCATGGACTCAATATGCCCCTCAATGAATACCTTGGGGTGTCTACTTTCCAAAATGGGGTCATTTGTGGGGTGTGTTTACTGTTCTGGCATTTTGGGCGGGGCTAAATTGTGAGCAACCTTGTAAAGCCTAAAGGTACTCGTTGGACTTCAGGCCCCTTTACGCACCTAGGCTGCAAAAAAGTGTTACAAATGTGGTATCGCTGTACTCAGGAGAAGTAGGGCAATGTGTTTTCGGGTGTCTTTTTACATATACCCATACTGGATGAGAGAAACATCTCTGTAAATTGACAACTTTGTATAAAACAATGGGAAAAGTTGTCTTTTACAGAGATATTTATCTCACCCAGCATGGGTATATGTAAAAAGACACCCCAAAACACATTGCCCTACTTCTCCTGAGTACGGTGATACCACATGTGTGACACTTTCTTGCAGCCTAGGTGCGCAAAGGGGCCCAAATTCCAAAGAGTATCTTTACGATTTCACAGGGCATTTTTTACGCATTTGGATTCCAAACTACTTCTCACGCTTTAGGTCCCCAAAAATGCCAGGGCAGTATAAATACCCCACAAGTGACCCCATTTTGGAAAGAAGACATCCCAAGGTATTCCGTGAGGGGCATGGCGAGTTCCTAGTTTGTTTGTTTTTTGGCACAAGTTAGCGGAAAATGATTTTTTTTCAAAGTCTCATATTCCACTAACTTGTGACAAAAAATAAAATTTTACATGAACTCGCCATGCCCCTCACGAAATACCTTGGGGTGTCTTCTTTCCAAAATGGGGTCACATGTGGGGTATTTATACTGCCCTGGCATTTTAGGGACCCTAAAGCGTGAGAAGAAGTCTGGAATATAAATGTCTAAAAAATTTTACGCATTTGGATTCCGTGAGGGGTATGGTGCGTTCATGTAAGATTTTATTTTTTTGTCACAAGTTAGTGGAATATGAGACTTTGTAAGAAAAAACAAAAAAACAAAAAAAAAACTATTTCCGCTAACTTGTGACAAAAAAAAAAAATCTATTAACTCGCCATGCGCCTCAAAAGTGATCTTTTTATAGCGCCGCAGTAATTTTACGGTGTTTTTGCAGTGATCAGAAAAAAAAAATTCTGTCACTGCGGTGGGGCGGACTGAACGCAAGTGTGCGCACAAGATCAGGCCTGATCGGGTGAACACTGCGTTTTTTGTAGAGCCTATAGAACATGTCCTATTCTTGTCTGCAATTGCGGACAAGAAAAGGCATTTTCTATATAGTTCTGGCAATGTGCGGATCCGCAAAATGCAGAAAGCACATTGCCGGTGTCCGTGTTTTGCGGATCCGCGGTGTCCGTGTTTTGCGGATCCGCAAAACAGATACGGACGTCTGAATGGAGCCTTACAGGGGGGTGATCAATGACAGGGGGGTGATCAGGGAGTCTATATGGGGTGATCACCCCCCTGTCGATGATCACCCCCCTGTAAGGCTCCATTCAGACGTCCGTATATGTTTTGCGGATCCGCAAATAGTTCTGGCAATGTGCGGATCCTCAAAATGCGAAAAGCACATTGCCGGTGTCCGTGTTTTGCGGATCCGCGGTGTCCGTGTTTTGCGGATCCGCCTATCCGCGTATCCGCAAAACACATACTGACGTCTGAATGGAGCCTTACAGGGGGGTGATCAATGACAGGGGGGTGATCAGGGAGTCTAATATGAGGTGATCAGGGGTTAATAAGGGGTTAATAAGTGACAGGGGGGGTGTAGTGTAGTGGTGTTTGGTGCTACTTACAGAGCTGCCTGTGTCCTCTGGTGGTCGATCCAAGCAAAAGGGACCACCAGAGGACCAGGTAGCAGGTATATTAGACGCTGTTAACAAAACAATGTCTAATATACCTTTTTGGGGTTAAAAAAAATCGCATCTACAGCCTGCCAGCGAATGATCGCCGCTGGCAGGCTGTAGATGTACTCGTTTACCTCCCGATCCTGTGAACGCGCGCTCCTGTGTGCGCGCGTTCACAGGAAATCTCGCGTCTCGCGAGAGGACGCATCGGCGCCTCCAGGAGGAATAAACCTGCCGCCGCCAGGACGCAATGCTGCATTCGGCGGTCCTGAGCAGGTTAAATATTTTTTTTTTACGGTGTTCACCTGAGGGGTTAGGTCATTTGATATTTTTATGCAGCAGGTTCTTACGGATGCAGCGATACCTAATATGTTGACTTTTTTATTTATTTCAGTTTTACACAATAATATCATTTTTGAAACAAAAAAAATCATTTTAGTGTCTCCATAGTCTGAGAGCACCAGTTTTTTTTATTTTATGGGCGATTATCTTAGGTAGGGTAGAATCTTTTTGCTCGATGAGATGACGGTTAGATTGGTACTATTTTGGGGTGCATATGACTTTTTGATCGCTTGCTATTACACTTTTTGTGATGTGAGGTGACAAAAAATTGCTTTTTTGACACTGTTTTTATTTTTTTACGGTGTTAGCCTAAGGGGTTAGGTCATGTAGTAATTTTATAGAGAAGGTTGTTACGGACACGTCGATACCTAATATGTATACTTTTTTTTTTTTACTTAAAGGATAACTGTCGTTTATTTATATATTTTTTTGGGAGTATTGGATTGTGGTGATTAATATCACCTTGGTGGCCCTATTTCAACTTTTCACTGTGTATTCAATTAACCCTTAATTCCACATTTTTGCTCCCTGTACTGCCTACTTTTACCTCTGCTTAAAATAGGGTTGCTAGGCATAGTCCATCTATCTGTTGAAGGACGGAGGACGCAGAAGCAGGCTGCGTGTGCAAGGTCAGATTACTGACAGCCAGGGACTGTAGGTAAATGATTAAAGCCAGGTCCTCCCCAGCAGCTGATAACAGTGCCTGGGCTGTGTGCACTTCTCCCTGTCCCTGCGCTTGGCAGACGCTCCCTCACTCAGCAGAGCTGGAGAATGCAGAGTTGAAGCAGCGCACAACAGGGAAGGGAGATCTGAATAAATGAAAGCAACATGTGGTAAGAGGACCCCTTTGTGCTGCAGGAGAATAACCCTTTGGGGGGGGAGGGCTCTGGTTACTGACACTTTTGGGGGGCTATTGTTACTGGCTAGTAAGGGCAGGCGGGATTAGCCTCAGGGTGAGGGCAGTGGTGGCCATCTTAACTGAATAGTGAAATTGCAGTTTTATGCAGACTGGTTGCTAAGGGCTGAATCTTATTAAATGTGGGGTAAGTCAGTCTAATAGTAACTGATTCTGGAATATCATGTTATTAGTAACTACATATATAAAAATTTAATTTTTTTATTTTTTATGATGTTTTAGTGTCTCCATATTCTGAGAGCCATATTTATTTTTATTTTTTGGGTGATTGTCTTAGGTAGGGGCAAATTTTTTGCGTGATGAGGTGATGGTTAGATTTGTACTATTTTAGGGGGCTTGGTGTTGCACTTTTAGTGATGTAAGCTGACAAAAAATTTTTTTTTTTAGCGCAGTTTTTTTTTTTTTTTGGACGGTGTTCATCTGAAGGGTTATGTGATGTGATTTTTTTTAGAGACGATCAATACGGACGCGGCGATACCTAATATGTCTACTTTTCTTTTCTTCCCTATTTTTTTAAAAATTTTGGGGAAAAGGACGCTTTGTTTTATTACTTGAAACTTAAAATTTTTTGTAAAACTTAATTTTTTTTCACTTTATTTTTTGTCCCACTCTGGGACGTCAACTTTTGGGGGTCTGATCCCCTTTACAATGCTTTACAATACTTCTGTATTGTAAAGTATTGGCTATAAGTGTATTACTGAATATAATACATTTACAGCTTCCTGCCTGTGAGATCCAGGGGGCTGGATCTCACAGGCTGTCATAGAAGGCTGCCTTCCCTGCCATCGGGTCCCCGTCACAGCAGCGCGGGAAGCTGATTGCTGCTTCCTCCCTGCACGGACATCTCACATCGAGGGTTAATGCGCCGGCATCGGTGATTTCAGCGATGCCAGCGCATGCAGCAGTGCGGATAATACACTCCGCCTCCTTCTGCAAAAGGAGGCGGTCCCTATCTCCACCTAATACTGGAGCGGGGACATGTTCAAGGGCTGCAAATTTTAGGCATTTTGTGTTGTAATCGTGCTTATTGCGAACATGCTCAATGAGCCTGGTACACCCTTTTCCTGACCTAACTGAGTTGATATGCTCCCTGAATCTCTCATACATAGGGCGGATAGTCTTCCCTATGTAGAAGGATCCACAGGAACATAATACCAGGTAAACCACATATTTGGTCCTACATGTGATGAATTGTCTTACCCTATGCTTAATGCCTGCGAAGAAAAAATATTTGCCCTGTAGAGCATATTGACAAAAAGAACAGTCCTCACATTTGTAACTACCTATTGGTATGCGTTCAGTGAGCCAGTTACTAGTTCTATTCTCCTTGAGCCTGCTCCTCACTAGTTTATCTTTAATCATATGACACTTTTTGAAAGTGATCAGAGGTTTGCTATATGTTAAATTCTGGAGCCCCTCTTCATTTTTGAGGATGTCCCAGTTTTTAAGTATAACCTGTTTAATAGTATCTGCTAGGGGACTGTATTTGAAGGCAAATGCAAACCTAACTGTAGTGCTTTTTCTAGGACTGCTTTTTTTCTTCTTCAGTAACTCACTTTGTGTAAACTGACCTGCTCTTTTCAGCGCTGCATTTAGTTCTATTTCCGGGTATCCCCTGTGTAGGAGTCTCTCCTTCAATTCCTGGGCCTGCAATGTATACCCTGCTTCTGTGCTATTAATACGCTTCAAGCGTATGAATTGTCCATATGGGACTGCTTGTTTTACACTACGTGGATGATAGCTGTCATAGTGGAGTAATGAATTTGTGGCAGTTGGCTTGAAGAAACCGATGGTGACTATGGTGTCCTCGTCAATTGTTACCCGTACGTTGAGGAAATCTAATGTGGTGCCTCCGAAGTTTACTGCAAATTTCATGTTCATCTCATTGTGATGATTTAGGAACTGGACAAATTCCTCACACACCTGTTGCGAGCCTTGCCATACCATAAAGATATCATCCACGTAGCGCAAAAATAACTTAATATGTTGTAAATATGGATTTGAGGTAGAACAGACATAGCGATCCTCAAAGACTGCCAAATATAGATTGGCAAACGTGCAAGACACGGGTGTGCCCATGGCCGTACCATAGATCTGCCTGTACCAGCACCCCCCAAAAGTAAACACATTATTGCTGAGTACAAAATTAAGTGCTTCCTGGACAAAAGAACAATATATAGCACTCTTGTCTGTTTTGCTCAACACCTTGATGACGGCCTGTACACCCTCCCCGTGTGGGATGCGGGTATACAGGCTCTCCACATCAAGGGACACCAAATTGAAATCCTCCTGCCACTGGAAATTCTTCAGTGCTTCCAGGAAGGCATTGGTGTCACGCAAATATGTAGGGGCATAAGACAAGAGTGGTCTCAAAAGCCAGTCCAGGTATTTAGATAACGACTCAGTAACTGACCCTATCCCCGCCACAATAGGGCGGCCAGGGGGTTGGGTCAGTGACTTGTGAATCTTAGGTACGAATTACCAAGTCGGTTTTTTGGGGAATGGTGGCACAAGCCGATCCATGATGCGAGCCGTGAAAAAACTATGACAGCTATCATCCACGTAGCGTAAAACAAGCAGTCCCATATGGACAATTCATACGCTTGAAGCGTATTAATAGCACAGAAGCAGGGTATACATTGCAGGCCCAGGAATTGAAGGAGAGACTCCTACACAGGGAAAACCCGGAAATAGAACTAAATGCAGCGCTGAAAAGAGCAGGTCAGTTTACACAAAGTGAGTTACTGAAGAAGAAAAAAAGCAGTCCTAGAAAAAGCACTACAGATAGGTTTGCATTTGCCTTCAAATACAGTCCCCTAGCAGATACTATTAAACAGGTTATACTTAAAAACTGGGACATCCTCAAAAATGAAGAGGGGCTCCAGGATTTAACATATAACAAACCTCTGATCACTTTCAAAAAGTGTCATATGATTAAAGATAAACTAGTGAGGAGCAGGCTCAAGGAGAATAGAACTAGTAACTGGCTCACTGAACGCATACCAATAGGGAGTTACAAATGTGGGGACTGTTCTTTGTGTCCAGTGGCGTACCGCCCATAGAGGCAGACCACGCCACTGCTATGGGGCCCGCGGCACTGGGGGGCCCGTAGCGCAGAGAAGGCCCCGCCCACACTACTTGGCCCCGCCCACTCATTACCTGCAGGCTGGCTATGGGCCGGCTATGCTATGCTATGTCTGCGGCTGCTTTTCTCCCCAGCAGCAGCAACGTCATCAAACTTATCTTATCTAATCTTCCGCAATCGCACAGACCCCCCCGGGCCCCCCCCTTGACCTGAGACTGATCCTCTGTCTGACCTCAGTGTCTCAGAGAGTAGACGTCACGTGACTTGACCTCCTCCTGACCCAGACCGTCTGCCGGGCCCGGAATCATTCAAACCAGCCTGCACGAGCCGCTGGCCAATCAGCACAGGCAACTCTCTGTTGAGGCAGCTGCTGATTGGCCAGTGGCGCAAGGGGGCGGGCGGGAGAATCGGCTCGAACTTCGCTGTCGGCCGTCACCAGAGTCAGTGCCTGCCCCTGCCTGCCCTGAGCTGAGGACGGAGAGACTGGAGTCGGAGACGAGCTGACTGAGCCAGAGGGAGGATTCGAGGTCGAGGAAGAAGGAATCAAGGAAGGAAGATAAAGTAAGTGACTGTCAGTGTCAGACTGAGTGAGCAGTGTGCATGCACCGGTCCGGCTGTGTCCCTGGCTGGTAGCGCCTGGGCCTGGCCTGAAGTAAGTCACAGTCTGGGGCCTGGCCTGGGGCTGGGCCCCTCTATGTTTGGGGCCCGGGGTCTCCTCTGGCTCTGCTCCGCCTCCTTCCCTTAAGTTTCATCCTATGTCCAGGCACTGGGCCGGGTGGGCCCCCTCTCCTATGTATGGTGGGGCCGTGGGGGTCTTTTTTGGCTCTCCTTCCTTGCATCCTCTGTCCAGGGACTCCAGGCACTGACTGGGCCCCTCTATGTTTGGGGGGGTCTCCTCTGGCGCCGCCGCACCCCTCCTTCCCTTGCATCCTCTGTCCAGGCACTGGGCCCCTCTATTATATGGGGCCCGGGGTCTCCTCTGGCTCTGCTCTGCCTCCTTCCCTTAGGATGAAACTTATGTCCAGGCACTGGGCCCCTCTATTATATGGGGCCCGGGGTCTCCTCTGGCTCTGCTCTGCCTCCTTCCCTTAAGTTTCATCCTATGTCCAGGCACTGGGCCGGGTGGGCCCCCTCTATGTATGGTGGTCTTTTTTGGCTCTACTCCTCTTTCCCTTGCATCCTCTGTCCAGGGACTCCAGGCACTGGGCCCCTCTATGTTTGGGGGTCTCCTCTGGCGCCGCACCCCTCCTTCCCTTGCATCCTCTGTCCAGGCACTGGGCCCCTCTATGTTTGGGGGTCTCCTATGGCTCCGCTCCCTCCTATCATCCTCAGACTTGATGTAAAGTGTCATCCTTTCACTTCTTGAGATTGTTTTCTGTGTTTGGAGCCTCCTCTTTAACTTGCAGATAAACCCGGTGCAGACTCTGGTATCCGGCGTCTACAGTCACTGGGGGCTGCATTGTTTTACTGCCGTCGCCGAGCATAAAGTGACCTAATTTTGACGTTCCAGGAGCCGCTGTCCCGGCACGCAACAGGGACGCTACGCTAAATATTGTATGGAGGTGTCAGTGCTGCAGCCAAAATCCTGCAAATTCTGCATCTACAGATCCTCAGCAGTTCACTTCACTGGGGCGGTATTTTACTTGAACATATGAGCCCCATGTAGTGATCTCTCCTGCCCATCTACAGTTGTATAACTAGGCTGTCACTCGTCTCTTAGACTCAGTCAAGTGAAGTACCGTTCTTCGTTCGTCCTGCCGTGTCACTGCCGGCTGCATTCCCTGCAGCAGTGCCTGGCATGCTAGATTCCCATTACAGACGAAAATAGTGCTTGTCTCCTTGATTTTTTTACACTGACCCCATGTCAGTAAAAAGTAAAACTATTGTTTTGTTTTGTGAATAGTCTAGACATGTTAAAAGTGGAAAATGGAAATGTGGCCACATAGTAAATATCTTACTGATTTGACTGTGTGTTTTGATCCTTCCTCAGAATTGCATTTTGAATATACCCTTGAGCTGCACAGCACAGAGGAAGAAGTTTGTCAGAAAAGCAAGCAGAGGAGAAGAGGACGCTAGTAGTGACCTCAGCACAGAAAGAAGAAGCTTGAACACGTAAGTACAGCTGACTGGGCAGTGCACCCACATGATCTGTCCTACTACAACTTGTTGGATAAGAGGTAGAGGGAAGACCATGACCTCCAGAACGGTGAATAATTGAATTCTCAATTAAGTCGTTCTGGATCATCTTTTCCCATAATTCACTATGACTTGTGTGGTTCCTATGTTATTTCTATTAGACAGTTGTCGGTTCAATGCCAACTGTATGTTACTGACCCCAGGGAGGGTCCTTACACAGCATACCACTGTCAGCACTGATTGGTGAATGTCAACCTGTAAAGGGAAACACCACTAGCTGATAACAACCAGTTGGCATTAAATTTACTAACTTGTAATAGGAATAATAGAGGCACAGCAAAACATAGAGTAAAAGAAGTTCCAGAGTTATTTAATGGAAAACACATTTATTATAACAGACAAGTAAGGCTACTTTCACACTTGCGGCAGAGAGATCCGGCAAGCAGTTCCGTATAAATTTATTTAATGGGGGTGTGGCATGGGAGGAGCCAGGTCAGGAAGTGGGAGGGGCCATGGTGGGTAGTGGGCGGGGTTAAGGGGCCCAATTCAGATTTTTGCTATGGGGCCCAGTGATTTCTATGTACGCCTCTGTTTGTGTCAATATGCTCTACAGGGCAAATATTTTTTCTTCGCAGGATTTAGGCATAGGGTAAGACAATTCATCACATGTAGGACCAAATATGTGGTTTACCTGGTATTATGCTCCTGTGGATCCTTCTACATAGGGAAGACTATCCGCCCTATGTATGAGAGATTCAGGGAGCATATCAACTCAGTTAGGTCAGGAAAAGGGTGTACCAGGCTCATTGAGCATGTTCGCAATAAGCACGATTACAACACAAAATGCCTAAAATTTGCAGCCCTTGAACATGTCCCCGCTCCAGTATTAGGTGGAGATAAGGACCGCCTCCTTTTCCAGAAGGAGTCGGAGTGGATTATCCGTACTGCTGCGATGGGTCCTCTGGGTCTTAACGATCGAAACAATCTAAGTGTATGTTTACACAGATAGAGTAATGAGCACGTGAATACAGTAATAGATATAGTTAGTGTCAGGGTTAGTTATGTTCATTACCCCACCTCGTTTTTGGAAATAAACGAGGAATGTGTTTTTAGCGTTGATGGTTGCCGAGGCAACGGGGGCGCATTTAAATGGCGCATGGGTAGCGCGACTAGGTCAGAGGCCAGAGGAAGCGCAAGTGCACGAAACGGCCGTTGCCAGCTGATCACTCAGGATCCATACGCAATGGTCCGCCCCAGCCCGCTGTAACTTCTATTCCAAGTTTACAATAAAGAAGAATATTGCTGCAACCTGGTGAGTGCCGCTATCATTATTCTTTCTTCATTTGGATGTGTATTGTAATGCATTGACTGTTTATTACCAGTGTAAAACACTGATAGCTTGCCTATGAGATCCAGAGGGCTGGGTCTCACAGGCTTCCATAGAAGGCAAGTCATTACACCGGCATTGGGCTGCCTTTACAGTCATCAGGTCCCTGTCACTGCAGCGTGGGGACCCGATGGGGACAGGGAGGGAGCTTGTATACTCCGTAAGCCCCATGCATGCCACAGTCAGATTTGACTGCGGCATACAAGAAGTTAATACGCCGGTAGCGGTTTATGCACCGATGCCAACATATACAGCATGGGCTTGGCTGTCAGGAACAGCCAGGTTTGTACCGGTGATCGAGCAGGCGCAGCTCCTGCAAGCCGCTGGTCCTTAAGTCATGGCTCCCAGCCCTGTACATGCACGGCACATGTACTCTACGGGTTAATTAATCTTACCATATGACAATAAATATGGTTTAAGTACTTACTGTATATGATAGTATGAAAAAAATACTTATGTTGCCATTTTATTGCAGTAAATTTGTTATTACTAAATTATTGGCCATTTATGAAGGAGTCAGAGTCGGACCTGGAGTTGGAGTCAGAATAGCTTAGCAACTCCACAGCCCTGTTAGTTAAGCTGGCCAGAGACATTACTGTACAGTTGTATCCAGAAATGCACAGGAATCATCCAACATTGTACAGGTCCATAATACAGGAACTTTATTTCAAAAGATTAAATGCATGTACAGGAAAAGGTCACACGTTTTGGCCTAGAGTTACTCTTAATTTTAATCAGTATGTTAGTCTTCCTGAGCTATTCAACATCCCTGAGCTGTTCAACATACCAGATCATTTTGTTGTTGTGGAGATAAGCCATGGCAGGAGGAGTGGAATAACAGCTTTATATAGAGATATCTATTGGCCAAGCAGTCATGTGGCCTCCTCTGCATGGCTAGAGGCCTTTTTCTATAGTTGGTTGGGTGTAAACCTAGAATACAGCCAGGTTGCTGGAGTTGGAAGAAAAGGGGGCTTCCACTCCCATTTCATCCATGCATATCACTCTGTGCGTTGGGCTGCTGCATAAGCTGGCCACTGCTTCTCTGCTCCTGCGGCCAGCACCTGCCTCCAGTTCTTGTCTTCTTTGTGGCAGGCCTAGCTGATGTGGTATTCTGTCCTTCCATGCAGGATGCGGCCTGCATGGCTTTTCCTCTCTTCCTCTGCTTGTAGAGTGCACGCTCCCCTCGTTTCTTATAGGGCCTGCACACAAACTCTTCTGCTATTTATCTGTTAAGGAGTTACTGCAGCTGAATCCACTGTCAATAGTTACTTCCAGATACAGTGCTTTGCAGTGACTTTTTTCGTGTTTTGGTGCCTCAGAACCTGGAATTAACATGGATTGTTTGAGGATTTGTATCATTTAATTTACAGAACATGCCCACAACTTTGAAGATGTTAATTTTATTTATTGTGAAGCAAACAAATAGGACAAAATAACAGAAAAAGTCAATGTGCATAACTATTCACCCCCCTAAAGTCAATACTTTGTAGAGCCACCTTTTGTGGCAATCACAGCTCCAAGTCGCTTTGGATAAGTCTTTGAGCTTGCCACATCTTACCACTGGGATTTTTGCCCATTCCTCCTTGCAAAACTGCTCCAGCTCCTTCAAGTTGGATGGTTTGCGCTTGTGAACAGCAATCTTTAAGTCTGCCCACAGATTTTCTATTGGATTGAGATCTGGGCTTTGACTAGGCCATCCCAAAACATTTACATGTTTCCCTTAAACCACTCAAGTGTTGCTTTAGCAGTGTGTTTGGGGTCATTGTCCTGCTGCAAGGTGAACCTCCGTCCTAGCCTCAAATCACGCACAGAGTGGTACAGGTTTTGCTCAAGAATATCCCTGTATTTAGCACCATCCATCTTTCCCTCAACTCTGACCAGTTTCCCAGTCCCGGCTGCTGAAAAACATCCCCACATCATGATGTTGCCACCACCATGTTTCACTGTGGGGATGGTGTTCCTTGGGTGATGTGTTGGGTTTGCGCAAGACATTGCGTTTTCTTTGATGGCCGAAAAGTTAAATTTAATCTCATCAGACCAGAGCACCTTCCTCCATACATTTTGGGAGTCTCCCACATGCCTTTTCGCAAACTCACAACCTGCCTTTTTGTTTTTTGCTGAAAGTAATGGCTTTCTTCTGGCTACTCTGCCATAAAGGCCAGCTCTATGGAGCATATGACTTATTGTGGTCCTATGTACAGATAATCCAGTCTCTGCTGTGGAATTCTGCAGCTCCTCCAGGGTTACATTAGGTCTCTGTGCTGCCTTTCTGATTAATACCCTTCTTGCCCGGTCCCTGAGTTTTGGTGGGCAGCTGTCTCTTGGCAGGTTTGCTGTTCTGCCATGTTCTTTCCATTTGGTTATGGTGCTCCTGGGGATCATCAAAGATTGGGATATTTTTTTATAACCTAACCCTGATTTGTACTTCTCAACAACATCGCCCCTTACTTGTTTGGAGAGTACCTTGGTCTTCATGGTAGTGTTTGGATAGTGATGCCTCTTGCTTAGGTGTTGCAGCCTCTGGGGCCTTTCAGAAAAGGTGTGTATATGTAATGAGAGATCATGTGACACAGGTGGACATCTTTTCACTAATTATGTGACTTCTCAAGGTAATTGGTTGCAGCAGAGCTTTTTATGGGCTTCCTAACAAAGGGGGCGAATACATACGCACATGCCAATTTTCTGTTTTCTATTTCTAAACAATAGTTTTATTTATATATTTTTCTCATTTCACTTCACCAACTTAGACTATTGTGTTCTGATCATCACATAAAATTCAGATTAACAAAACATTGAACTTAAGGCTGTAATGTAACAAAACACGAAAAAAAATCAAGGAGGGTGAATACTTTTACAAGGCACTGTATGGCAATAGAGAGGCTTTTCTCTTTACTGACTTTTGCTTGCATGAAGAGGACTGCTGATCATAGGTACAGTACTGCACAATTTTCTCCAGGGGACAAGGTCTGTCTCTCCTTCAAAAATATCTAACCTCATTTCATTGGTCCTATTGAGGTTTGGAGCTATTGGAGTTGAATTCTATCAGTTGCAACTTACATCTGCCTTTTTCTCTTTGCATCCCTAATTCTTTTCATGCTTCTCTTCTCAAGCCTGTTGTGTTCAACTGTTACTCAAGATGTTCAGTTTCTACTAGTTTTGGCACAGATAATGAGCAATAAGGGTGTGTGTGGGGGGGGGGGGGGGGTTTACTGTTGCAGCCCTTGGCCGCCTCTGTTCTGCTCACCTGATCCTTTCCCAGATGCCCAGCCTCTGGGGTAGCTCTGTCACTCAAAGCAGACTTCCTCTTCCTCTCTCTCTACCTGTAAGATGCATGCTCCCCTTGGCTCTTGAAGCCCCAGTGCGGACCCTAATGTTTGGCAGGAAATGGTTGGTCATGTTGGGGTGCTTAAGCCCCTTCCAATAGATTCTAATCCGTCAGTGACCTGCTGAGGTGTGCTGTTGCACATTTGTCTGCCCATGAACCAACTTCTGCCTGTTTCCCAGGTTTGACCTTTTGCTGCCTGACCTGTCCTCTGCCTGATTTCCCTACTGACTGTCTTGTCCTTATACTGTTTTGCCAGATTGCACATACTCTGCCTGCCCCTTTGGAAGTCTGTCTCTGACTACGGTTTTGCCTGATCCCTCATTGCCCTGCACTGGTGTCTTGATCCCTGTAGGTCTAATGTCAACCAGAGACTACCTCAGGAGACAGTAGCCTGGTGGTTCCCTTGCAGTGAAATCCAGATTCCTGTATAGAGTTTAATGGGTGAAAACCAGGGGACTGTCAGGATAACACCCGTAAGAGTAGCCTCAAGTCAATTCTGTTCAGTTGACAAAGTGGTTCCATACCCACTGTGTAACATAAGCCTACTCAGGTGCAACTAGGAGACCAGGAGAACAGGCATTGGGAGCCTCCAAGGGCAGTCAAGAGTTCCGGAATGAACACCATTTGCTTTGAGGTGCTGGGCAGTAGATCAGAAGCTTGATAGTGAGGGATTCTGTTTATTATGTTTATTCTGTGACCAGCCTAGGATTTACACTGTGATGTAAACTTGTTTTTCAGTGTGACAACAGAATAAAGCTGCTTCCGGACAATTTTAAACAATAATCTACTGTGTTGCCATGCAAATTCTTCTTGCGCCAACAGTCTTACCTGGGAGATGGCCATTCTGTGAGCTGATTTGCAGTTTCCAAAGTTTTCATGGTAGATGTGCTGTATAGTTATATGGGAAAATATTCAATATGACCTGTAAATGTTTTATTTAAATCTCTGCCTACTATGGGATTATACACTGAACAAATATATAAAAACGCAACACTTTCGGTTTTGCTCCCATTTTGCATGAGCTGAACTGAAAGATCTGAAACATTTTCTACATACACAAAAGACCCATTACTCTCAAATATTGTTCACAAATCTGTCTAAAACTGTGTTAGTGAACACTTCTACTTTGCTGAGATAATCCATCCCACCTCACAGCTGTGGCATATCAAGGTGCTGATTAGATAGCATGAATATTGCACAGGTGTGCCTTAGACTGCCCACAATAAAAGGTCACTCTGAAATGTGCAGTTGCCACAGATGTTGCAACGTTTGAGGGAGCGTGCAATTGGCATGCTTACTGCAGTAAGACAAAACGGTGCACATTTCAGTGTGGTCTTTTATAGTGGGAAGTTTAAGGGTACTTTCACACCTGCAGCAGAAGATTCCGGCTGGCAGTTCCGTCGCAATTCGAAAGCAAACGCATGCATTTGTGAGACGGATCCGGATCCATCTCACAAATGCATTGCAATACCGGATCCGTCTCTCCGGTGTCTTCCGGAAAAACTGACCCGGTATTATTATTTTTTGCACTTTTAAAGGTCTGCATGCGCAGACTGGAAAGCGGTCCCCGTTTTTCCGGAACACTTAATGCCGGATCCGGCACTAATACACTTCAATGCATTCCGGCAAGTGATCAGTATTTTTGGCCGGAGAGAAAACTGCAGCATGCTGTGGTATTTTCTCCGTCCAAAAAGCGTAAGAGGGAGTGAACTGATGCATCCTGAACGGAATGCACTCTGTTCAGAATGCATTAGGATAAAACTGATCAGTTTTTTTTCCAGTATTAAGCCCCGAGGATGGAACTTGATACCGTAAATGTGAAAGTACCCTAAGGCACACCTGTGCAACACAGATTTAGGCAGATTTGTGAACAATATTTGAGAGTAATGGGTCTTTTGTGTATGTAGAAAATGTTTCAGATCTTTCAGTTCAGCTCATGCAAAATGGAAGCAAAACCGAAAGTGTTGCGTTTATATTTTTGTTCAGTGTAAATACAGTGGTTAGATTGACTTCATGATTGACAGCCTCTCCCATATGGCTGAGTATGCATAGAGAGGCAGCTCTTAATTATTGATTAGATCCGCCCACTGGACTAATAAACCACAGTGAACAGGGATTTAAATCTATACATTCCTCTTATTTATTTATCATTTTGTATAGGATGTTTGTCAATTTTTTGTCAGTTTTTTTTTCCTGGTAGTACATACCAAGTCTTAATGCAGTCTTATTGTCCCACCTATTATCAATTAGGTGATTAATATAGCGGAGTTAGCTCTTTCTCTCATTTGGAGATTGATTGCTTAACCCTTTCACCCCCCAGAGGAGTTTTATTTTTTTTTGCGTTTTTGTTATGTGCTCCCTGCCTTCCCAGAGCCATAACTTTTTTATTTGTCTGTTCACATAGCCATATGAGTGCTTGTTTTTTGCAGGATAAGTTGTACTTTCCAACACCACCATTTAATATTGCATATGATGTAGTGAGAAGCAGTTAAAACATTCCAAATGGGGTAAAATGACAACAACAAAAAAGCAATTCCACCACAGTTTTATGTGTTTTTTATTTTTTGACGTTTGATGTGCGATAAAACTGACCAGTTACTTTTATTCTACAGGTCAGTACGAATCCCGAGATACCTTATATGTATAGTTTTTCTTGCATTTTGCGGATGAGAGTAAATTCAGAGCTTTCCAAACGGCGCTGATGCAGAGGAACTCAGGACCAGGATGGTACCAGTGAAGGTAATCTTTATTCAAAGTGCTGTCAACGCATTTCAGGGGCGAACGGCCCCCTTCATCAGGATAATAAAACTTCTACAGTCAGGTCCATAAATATTGGGACATCGACACAATCCAAAAATTTTTGGCTCTATACACCAACACAATGGATTTGAAATGAAACGAACAAGATGTGCTTTACCTGCAGACTGTCAGCTTTAATTTGAGGGTATTTACATGCAAATCAGGTGAACGGTGTAGGAATTACAACAGTTTGCATATGTGCCACCCACTTGTTAAGGAACCAAAAGTAATGGGACAGAATAATAATCATAAATCAAACTTTCATTTTTTTTAATACTTCGTTGCAAATCCTTTGCAGTCAATTACAGCCTAAAATCTGGAATGCATAGACATCACCAGACGCTGGGTTTCATCCCTGGTGATGCTCTGCCAGACCTCTACTGCAACTGTCTTCAGTTCCTGCTTGTTCTTGGGACATTTTTCCTTCAGTTTTGTATTCAGCAAGTAAAATGCATGCTCAATTGGATTCAGGTCAGGTGATTGACTTGGCCATTGCATAACATTCCACTTCTTTCCCTTAAAAAACTCTTTGGTTGCTTTTCAGTATGCTTTGGGTCATTGTCCATCTGTACTGTGAATCGCTGTCAAATGAGTTCTGAAGCATTTCGCTGAATATCAGCAGCTAATATTGCGCGAAACACCTCAGAATTCATCCTGCTGCTTTTGTCAGCAGTCACATCATCAATAAATTCAAGTGAACCGGTTCCATTGGCAGCCATACATGCCCATGCCATGACACTACCACCACCATGCTCCATGCTTCACTGATGAGGTGATATGCTTAGGATCATGAGCAGTTCCTTTCCTTCTACATACTCTTCTCTTCCCATCGCTCTGGTACAAGTTGATCTTGGTCTCATCTGTCCATAGGATGTTGTTCCAGAACTGTGAAGGCTTTTTTATATGTCATTTGGCAAACTCGAATCTGGCCTACCTGTTTTTGAGGCTCACCAATGGTTTACATCTTGTGGTGAACCCTCTGTATTCACTCTGGTGAAGTCTTCTCTTGATTGTTGACTTTGACACACATACACCTACCTCCTGGAGAGTGTTCTTGATCTCGCCAACTGTTGTGAAGGGTGTTTTCTTCACCAGGGAAAGAATTCTTCGGTCATCCACCACAGTTGTTTTCCGTAGTCTTCCGTGTCTTTTGGTGTTGTTGAGCTCACCGATGCGTTCCTTCTTTTTTTTTTTGGCCACGCCTAATGTTTTTGCTATCTCTCTGATGGTTTTGTTTTTTCAGCCTAATGATGGCTTGCTTCACTGATAGTGACAGCTCTTTGGATCTCATCTTGAGAGTTGACAGCAACAGATTCCAAATGCAAATAGCACACTTGAAATGAACTCTGGACCTTTCTTTTATCTACTCATTGTAATTGGGATAATGAGGGGATAACACATACCTGGCCATGGAACAGCTGAGAAGCCAATTGTCCCATTACTTTTGGTTCCTTAAAGGGAACCTGTCACGTGGATTTTGTGTATAGAGCTGAGGACATGGGTTGATAGATGGCCATTAGCACATCCGCAATATCCAGTCCCCATAGCTCTGTGTGCTTTTATTGTGTAAAAAAAAGATTTGATACATATGCAAATTAACCTGAGATGAGTCAGAGCTTGAAAATATGACTCTTCTCTGGTCACACAAGTAAGATATGACTCTTTTATGCTAATTTGCATATGTATCAAATCGTTTTTTTTTACACAATAAAAGCACACAGAGCTTTGGGGACTGGGTATTACGGATGTGCTAGTGGCCATCTATCAACCCATGTCCTCAGCTCTATACACAAAATCCCGGTGACAGGTTCCCTTTAAAGGGGTATTCCCATCTTGCTACTTCATCCTTTTTTACAGTCAGCTATGCTGTTTACTTCCTGGTTTTCTGCTTCTAAGGCTGGGCAGGCTTAGGCAGTTTGAGTGAAGGCTGGCCACACCTCCTTTTGACATCACACTGAGAACTCAGTCCTTGCATGCTAGTTCATGTGAAGAGTATGAGTCATCAGTCTGGCAGCCTGCAGTGTCTGTGAGGCCCCTCCCCCTGCTGGGCAATCTGCTCAGAGAGCCATGGGAACTTGGGAAGTGATCTCAGTGTACAGTAACATGTGGCTGTCCTGCATTCTAATACAGTTTTACACACACAAAATATTACCATCCCCCACCGACCAGCACTGATGCAGATTTGTTTCCATTACAGCTCTACTACAGTTGTGTATACACCTAAGGGTACTTTCACACTAGCGTTTTTCTTTTTCGGTATTGAGTTCCGTCCTAGGGTCTCTATACCAGAAAAAATCTGTTTTATCCCAATGCATTCTGAATGGAGAGCAATCCGTTCAGGATGCATCAGAATGTCTTCAGTTCAGTCTTTTTGACTGATCAGGACAGAGATAATACCGCAGCATGCTACGATTTTATCTCTGGCCAAAAAAACTTAACACTTGCCTGAATGCCGGATCCAGCATTTTTCCCCATAGGAATGCATTAGTGCCGGATCCGTCCTTCCGATCTACGCAAGCACAGATCGAAAAAAATAAATGCCAGATCCGTTTTTCCAGATGACACCAGAAAGACGGATCTAGCATTTCAATGCATTTTTCTGACTGATCAACCATTCTCTCCCCCTATGGCCGCGCTGCATACAGAGCATGCACGGCTCTGTATCAGACGGCCGTGAAGAAAGAAGAAACGCGCATGCGCGGCTCTGTATCAGACGTGTGCTCTCTCGTGCAAATGACTGGCTGCCTGGGTGAAAAGTAAGTGCGGTCTGCACAAACGCGGCCCATAGATGCGGCCGTGGAGCGGTGTAAACAATGGGGTAGGACGGAAGGCAATTTATCTAAATGGGTGCATTATAAATAATAGAAGCAATTTAGAAAAATAAAGTATAGCACCAGTGTGAACATTTTAAACATGATCATCAAGATGGGAATACCCCTTTAACAAGTGGGAGGCACATATGCAAACTATTGTAATTCCTACACCGTTCACCTGGATGTAAATACCCTCAAATTAAAGGAAACCTGTCACCAAAAAAACGCTTACTAAGCTGTTAATAGTACCTTTATAGTGCTGCATAGTAGTTTCCTAATGCACTTTTTCATCGTTTAGCCGCATCTAGCCTCCTTCAGAAATCAATGTTTTATTCAGCCGCTGACCCCTGCTTCAAGTCAGGTTTGAAGTCCAGGGGGCAGCGGCCTAGGCGTCTCCAATGCTGCTCTCCCCGCCTCCCGCCTTTTTTTGACAAGCCGGATTTCAGTGCCGGAACCGCGCTCCGAGCCCGCATGCGCAGTAAAGGGCTGCTGTAGCACTGTAGCTCGTACACTCAGCCGGCTTCAGTTTCGCTACTGCGCATGCGCCCGCCAGCCTTACATACTAGCGCAGTTACAGAAGGTGCCGGGCGCATGCGCAGTAGCGAAACTGAAGTCGGCTAAGTGTACGAGCCGGAGCCGGGATCGCGCTACAGCAGCCCTTTACTGCGTATGCGGGCTCGGAGCGCGGTCCCGGCACTGAGATGCGGCTTGTCAATAAAGGCGGCGGGAGGCGGGGAGAGCTGCATTCGAGACGCCTAGGCCGCTGCCCCCTTGACTTCAAACCTGACTTGAAGCAGGGGTCAGCGGCTGAATAAAACATCGATTTCTGAAGGAGGCTAGATGCGGCTAAACGATGAAAAAGTGCATTAGGAAACTACTATGCAGCACTATAAGGTACTATTAACAGCTTAGTAAGCGTTTTTTTGGTGACAGGTTCCCTTTAAAGCTGACAGTCTGCAGTTAAAGCACTTCTTGTTCGTTTTATTTCAAATCCATTGTGGTGGTGTATAGAGCCAAAAATGTTAGAATTGTGTCGATGTCCCAATATTTATGGACCTGACTGTATATACAAAAACATGACTCGCCACTGTTCTATTTATGCACTCTGTTTGAGCGCGATGTGTTTGGACAGTAAGGGGCGGGAAAGCAAGGGGAGTCTCTAGGATAAGGTACCCTCCTTCCAGTTGGTTGGCAGCCAATCAGTTTTTGTGGGCGGCTTCTTGGTCACATGTTGCGTCTCAGAATGGCAGGCGGGGAGCGCGCACAGGACCGCATTGTGTACACGTGATGCGTCCCTGACTGACAGCAGGAGGAGCTCGTGCTGGCGATCTTGTGTATGAGGCGGCTGTCTATCGGGCAAGTGCAGGTGACGTATCCTGAGCTTTGACTGGTGGATCCTACGGAGAGGGAGGCGTAGTTACTCGTGCAATCGTGCTGACATAGCTGTCAGATGTATATGGAGCAAGTACAGTGGTTCTTTTTGCATCTGGAAGACGTATATTGCGTGGGTCGCAATATGGTGCCAATAAATAAATAGAAGTAAATAAAAACAAATAAAAACAATTTAAACATAAAATTGGGTCAATACGAGATCACTAGAATTGGGACATAAATCGTCAGCGCGATTTTGAGAGTTCCTTTACCTTTTCTATATACAAGTCGTGGCCAAAAGTTTTGAGAATTACATAAATATTGGAAATTGGAAAAGTTGCTGCTTAAGTTTTTATAATAGCAATTTGCATATACTCCAGAATGTTATGAAGAGTGATCTGATGAATTGCATAGTCCTTCTTTGCCATGAAAATTAACTTAATCCCAAAAAAACCTTTCCACTGCATTTCATTGCTGTCATTAAAGGACCTGCTGAGATCATTTCAGTAATCGTCTTGTTAACTCAGGTGAGAATGTTGACGAGCACAAGGCTGGAGATCATTATGTCAGGCTGATAGGGTTAAAATGGCAGACTTGACATGTTAAAAGGAGGGTGATGCTTGAAATCATTGTTCTTCCATTGTTAACCAATGTTGACCTGCAAAGAAACGCGTGCAGCCATCATTGCGTTGCATAAAAATGGCTTCACAGGCAAGGATATTGTGTCTACTAAGATTGCACCTCAATCAACAATTTATAGGATCATCAAGAACTTCAAGGAAAGAGGTTCAATTCTTGTTAAGAAGGCTTCAGGGCGTCCAAGATAGTCCAGCAAGCGCCAGGATCGTCTCCTAAAGAGGATTCAGCTGCGGGATCGGAGTGCCACCAGTGCAGAGCTTGCTCAGGAATGGCAGCAGGCAGGTGTGAGCGCATCTGCACGCACAGTCAGGCGAAGACTTTTGGAAGATGGCCTGGTGTCAAGAAGGCCAGCAAAGAGGCCACTTCTCTCCAAAAAAAACATCAGGGACAGATTGATCTTCTGCAGAAAGTATGGTGAATGGACTGCTGAGGACTGGGGCAAAGTCATATTCTCCGATGAAGCCTCTTTCCGATTGTTTGGGGCATCTGGAAAAAGGCTTGTCTGGAGAAGAAAAGGTGAGCGCTACCATCAGTCCTGTGTCATGCCAACAGTAAAGCATCCTGAGACTATTCATGTATCGGGTTGCTTCTCATCCAAGCGAGTGGGCTCACTCACAATTTTGCCCAAAAACACAGCCATGAATAAAGAATGGTACCAAAACACCCTCCAACAGCAACTTCTTCCAACAATCCAACAACAGTTTGGTGAAGAACAATGCATTTTCCAGCACGATGGAGCACCGTGCCATAAGGCAAAAGTGATAACTAAGTGGCTTGGGGACCAAAACGTTGACATTTTGGGTCCATGGCCTGGAAACTCCCCAGATCTTAATCCCATTGAGAACTTGTGGTCAATCCTCAAGAGGCGGGTGGACAAACAAAAACCCACTAATTCTGACAAACTCCAAGAAGTGATTATGAAAGAATGGGTTGCTATCAGTCAGGAATTGGCCCAGAAGTTGATTGAGAGCATGCCCAGTCGAATTGCAGAGGTCCTGAAAAAGAAGGGCCAACACTGCAAATACTGACTCTTTGCATAAATGTCATGTAATTGTCGATAAAAGCCTTTGAAACGTATGAAGTGCGTGTAATTATATTTCACTACATCACAGAAACAACTGAAACAAAGATCTAAAAGCAGTTTAGCAGCAAACTTTGTGAAAACTAATATTTGTGTCATTCTCAAAACTTTTGGCCACGACTGTACTATGGTATATGGAACTCTAGTATTGTTTTTGGTGTTGCATTATAGAGTTTACTTTTGACAATTTTGATAGTATCCCCAATTTTCCATCCCGGATACAGTGGTGGGTTTTTGTACGGTGAATGGGCGTTTTTTTGCTGTTTGACATAAATTGCCCTAGGGCGATGTTGCTCAGATTGTAACCTGCAGTACTAACTTTGTCTGTATGGTATGTTTGTATTTATTATTCTTGTCGGTGGAACCGAGCACTTAATATGTCTGTCTACATGCATATCGGGGGGAGCTTGATTCTATATAGTAGAGTAAATTACAATACGGTCTCACTGATCTCATTTAATCTGTATGGGGCCAAGGTATCCAGTTGGTAAATCCAATATACCTCTCTTCTCTGGAGGCTGCTAAACTTGTTGTATGGATTTTCTGGTATATAGTCAATTGGTGTAATTTTTAGTGCGTGTTTGTTTTATTCAGGTGTGGTTGCGTAATGTCTCGAGATACAATGTACAAAAACAGTGCCTTAAACATAGTATCTATGCTGGTTAACCCTGCAGTGCAATGCCTGTGTTGTGCGGCCCACATATTGGAGGCCACATTCACATTCGATTAGATATATAACATAACTGCTTTGGCAGGTTAAATGGTGTTTTATTGTGAAAATGGTGCTGTTTTGTTGTTGAGCTGAAGGTTTTACTGTTATGTGTACCCGTATTTTTCGCCCTATAAGACACACCTGCCCATAAGACGCACCTAGGTTTTTGGGGAGGCATTATTACTGGGGATCTGTGGATGGCACTATTATGAGGGATCTGTGGATGGCACTGTTATGGGGGGATCTGTGAAGGACACTGTTATGGGGGGATCTGTGGATGACGCACTGTTATGGGGGGATCTGTGGATGACACACTGTTATGGGGGGGATCTGTGGATGACGCACTGTTATGGGGGGATCTGTGGATGACGCACTGTTATGGGGGGATCTGTGGATGACGCACTGTTATGGGGGGGATCTGTGGATGACGCACTGTTATGGGGGATCTGTGGATGACGCACTGTTATGGGGGGATCTGTGGATGACGCACTGTTATGGGTGGATCTGTGGATGACGCACTGTTATGGGTGGATCTGTGGATGACGCACTGTTATTGGGGGGATCTGTGGATGACACACTGTTATTTGGGGGGATCTGTGGATGATGCACTGTTATGGGGGGGGATCTGTGTATGATGCACTGTTATGGGGGATCTGGGGATGACGCACTGTTATGGGGGATCTGTGGATGGCACTGTTATGGGGATCTGTGGATGGCACTGTTATATATGTGCCATCCACAGACCCCCCACCCCATAACAGTGCCATCCACAGACCCCCCCAGCCCATAACAGTGCTATCCACAGACCCCCCATCCCTTAACGGTGCCATCCACAGATGTCCCCCATAAAACTGTCATCCACAGATTTCCCCCCCGCTCCAGTGCTGCACTATACAAATATAAAATGTCTCATTCAATTAAAAGTGATTAAACATGCCCCCTCACTCCTAATATTACCGTACACCCTAACAGCTTCTGTACAATGCAGGCAGGCAGACCGGGCGAACAGCGCGTCACTCACTGACGTCACGTGCCTCCGCCGCCTGCTTAATTCATAAAGTAGGCGGCGCAGGCACGTGACATCAGGGAGTTACGCTGCCTCCCGCCCTGCCTGCCTGCATTCTACAGAAGCTGTTAGGGTGTACGGTAATATTAAAAGTGGGGGGGCATGTTTAATCACTTTTAATTGAATGAGACATTTTATATTTGTATAGTGCAGCACTGGAGCGGCGGGGCTGGAATACAGTGACTGCACTGACCCAGCCGCAATTGCCGGCCCCCAGCTCCTCCTCCCAGTCCCTCCCCGCTCTCTGATGCATCGCAGCCTGCGATGTAAAAATGTCAGCATTCGCCCCATAAGACGCAGGGGCATTTTCCCCCCGTTCTTTTGGGGGGGGGAAGTGCGTCTTATGGGGCGAAAAAAAAAACGGTAATCATATTACAGCAAAGGCAGCTTTTTACACCACATTTGAAGCTGCCCGCTGGTTCTTTTATGGTTTTATTGTGTATTTTGGTATGCTGTTTGGGCTTACTAGGGGCTAAAGTGCTTCTGAATGTAGCGGCTCTTCTATAGATGATCACAGATAGGGATCCTGTCTTAGATGGTGCCAATGCTTAGCTAGTATTTTGCGAATGGCTTTATTTGAGGTGTTATATTGTGTGATTAGGTTTAAATATTTTTCCGTTATTGTTTCTTCTTTTTTCATTATTTTGCTTGTTAAAGCATTAAAAGTGTCCTGTCTGACCCAGGAAGAAGTACAACAGCGACTTAAAAAGATTAAATAAATAGTGGATAAAAGATTACAGAGGCTCTACTGTCAGCAATTCACGGACTGGTGCTCTCTCCAGATGGCAGTACCTATTGCCAAAATATTGGATATACTATAGAGGTTCAAAAGGTGGAGGGCACTCAATGGCTGGGTATACAGGTAAACAATGGATATCAGATGCAAATGTGGTGTGTATAATAGAGTATTTATTATAGAATAAAATACATATATGTGTGTATATATATATATATAGCACCACTGGGACTTGCAATATCAGTGATGACTTGTCCACAAATGGGATGAAAACATATATAGTCGGATATACTGTAGATATATCTCTCTCTATATTATGAAATTACCTACTCATACAGGTGATCAATCTGTATAGAGGTATTGATAAAACATATTTAAGTGCACAGAAAGAATAGGAATAATCGCATAGGAATAATCGTATTATAAGCAGATTTTAAAATGGAATCGCATTAAGACAAATGATTAAAATCTAAATCTAAATCGCATAAAAGCTGTTAGTGATATTGAAAATCATATAATAAGCAGATTATAAAAAAATTGAATCACATTAAGACAAGTGATTAAAATCCTAAATATAAATCGCATAAAAGCTGTTGATATTGATATTTGCGATCTTGCACTAGTGATGAGCGGGAGGTGCCATATTCGATTTCGCGATATTTCGCGAATATTCGCATGAATATTCGTGTTATATTCGTCAAAATCGAATATTCGCAATTATTCCAATTATCGCGAAATTATTTTTTCGCATATTGCGAAAATTTATCTTGATAGTATAAGGCAACGTTCCTATGCTAATGACTATGGCTAGGCTAATATGTGTATTTTACGAAATTTCGTAATATTGCTCTAACTTCGTCTCTTAGAATATTACGAATATTCTAAAAGACGAAGTTAGAGCAATATTAAGAACATTTGCAAAAGTCGAAATTGCGATGCGAGTAATAGAACACGAAATAGTCGCATGAAGATTTAAACTTAGCACTGCTATATTCCATATTCTAGCCTAATATGGAATATAGCTGTGCTAAATTAGCACTGCTATATTCCATATTAGGCTAGAATATGGAATATAGCTGTGCTAAGTTGAAATCTTCATGCGACTATTTCGTGTTATATTACTCGCATCGCAATTTCGACTTTTGCAAATGTTCTTAATATTGCTCTAACTTCGTCTTTTAGAATATTCGTAATATTCTAAAAGACGAAGTTAGAGCAATATTACGAAATTTCGTAAAATACACATAGATTGTATTTAAGCTAATATACTGCTATAGTAATAATTTTTAATAGTGTACATATTTTACAAAACTTAGGTTCAGAAGAGGCAAAAAAAAATTACAGGAAAAAAAAGGGATTATAGCACTATATTAGCTAAATTACAATCTATATGTGTATTTTACGAAATTTCTTAATATTGCTCTAACTTCGTCTTTTAGAATATTCGTAATATTCTAAGAGACGAAGTTAGAGCAATATTACGAAATTTCTAAAAGACGAAGTTAGAGCAATATTAAGAACATTTGAAAAAGTCGAAATTGCGATGCGACTAATATAACACGAAATATTCGCATGAAGATTTCAACTTAGCACTGCTATACTCCATATTAGGCTAGAATATGGAGTATAGCAGTGCTAATTTGAAATCTTCATGCGAATATTTCGTGTTATATTACTCGCATCGCAATTGCGACTATTGCGAAATTTCGTAAAATACACATATAGATTAGATTGTAATTTAGCTAATATGGAATATAGCAGTAAGTTGAAAACGCCACTGACTGGAGCAGCCAGGAAGCCAGGAATCCAAAGGACAGGTAAGAACAATTTTAGGGAAGTGGGAAAAGAAAAAAATATAATAAAAAAAAAAAGAAAAAAAACGAATATTCGATTTCGCGAATATATAGAACGATATTCTAAATATTCGCGAAATCTCGAAATTGCGATATTCGAGAAAAAAATTCGCAATTCGAATATTCGCGCTCAACACTATCTTGCACTTGTGTCCCGAATAAATATTAGCAGCCGTATGGATAGAGGAACAGTCTTACCCCATTAGTTGTGGGTCTCAGAGAGCGGCTGTGGGCAGGTTCTGTATACAGTGGGATGCGAAAGTTTGGGCAACCTTGTTAATGGTCGTGATTTTCTTGTATAAATCGTTGGTTGTTACGATAAAAAATGTCAGTTAAATATATCATATAGGAGACACACACAGTGATATTTGAGAAGTGAAATGAAGTTTATTGCATTTTCAGAAAGTGTGCTATAATTGTTTAAACAAAATTAGGCAGGTGCATAAATTTGGACACCACAAAAAAGAAATGAAATCAATATTTAGTAGATCCTCTTTTTGCAGAAATTACAGCCTCTAAACGCTTCCTGTAGGTTCCAATGAGAGTCTGGATTCTGGTTGAAGGTATTTTGGACCATTCCTCTTTACAAAACATCTTTAGTTCATTCAGGTTTGATGGCTTCCGAGCATGGACAGCTCTCTTTAAGTCACACCACAGATTTTCAATTATATTCAGGTCTGGGGACTGAGATGGCCATTCCAGAACGTTGTACTTGTTCCTTTGCATAAATGCCTTAGTGGATTTTGAGCAGTGTTTAGGGTCGTTGTCTTGTTGAAAGATCCAGCACCGACACAGCTTCAGCTTTGTCACTGATTCCTTGACATTCGTCTCCAGAATCTGCTGATACTGAGTGGAATCCATGCGTCCCTCAACTTTGACAAGATTCCCAGTCCCTGCACTGGCCACACAGCCTCACAGCATGATGGAACCACCACCATATTTTACTGTAGGTAGCAGGTGTTTTTCTTGGAATGCTGTGTTCTTTTTCCTCCATGCATAACGCCGCTTGTTATGGCCAAATAACTCAATTTTAGTTTCATCACTCCACAGCACCTTATTCCAAAATGAAGCTGGCTTGTCCAAATGCCTTTAGCCCACCTCAAGCGGCACTTTTTGTGCTGTGGGCGGAGAAAAGGCTTCCTCTGCATCACTCTCGCATACAGCATCTCCTTGTGTAAAGTGCGCCGAATGGTTGAACAATGCACAGTGACTCCATCTGCAGCAAGATGATGTTGTAGGTCTTTGGTGCTAGTCTGTGGGTTGACTCTGACTGTTCTCACCATTCGTCGCTTCTGTCTATCCGAGATTTTTCTTGGTCTGCCACTTCGAGCCTTAACTTGAACTGAGCCTGTGGTCTTCCATTTCCTCAATATGTTCCCAACTGTGGAAACAGACAGCTGAAATCTCTGAGACAGCTTTCTGTATCCTTCCCCTAAACCATGATGGTGAACAATCTTTGTCTTCAGGTCATTTGAGAGTTGTTTTGAGACCCCCATGTTGCTACTCTTCAGAGAAAATTAAAAGAGGAGGGAAACTTACTGACCCCCTTAAATACTCTTTCTCATAATTGGATTCACCTGTGTATGTAGGTCAGGGGTCACTGAGCTTACCAAGCCAATTTGAGTTGCAATAATTAGTACTAAAGGTTTTGGAATCAATAAAATGACAACAGTGCCCAAATTTCTGCACCTGCCTAATTTTGTTTAAACAATTATAGCACACTTTCTGTAAATCCAATAAACTTCATTTCACTTCTCAAATATCACTGTGTGTGTCTCCTATATGATATATTTAACTGACATTTTTTATCGTAACAACCAACGATTTATACAGGAAAATCATGACGATTAACAAGGTTGCCCAAACTTTCGCATCCCACTGTATACGATACCCTGATCTATATGGGCGATAATCCGGTCCTAGATGGCGTTGGTGCGTACGTGGTTTGTTTTCCCTCAAAAATGTGCAGATGTTAATGAGCACACTACTGATCTGTGCTCTGCAGCACGCACACAGATCTGCATGCAAAAACTGTAGTATAAAAATTCACTACAGTGCAATGCATCTACCGTATTTTTCGCCCCATAAAACGCACCTTTTTCCCCCTTAAAATGAGTCTTATGGGCAGGGCCGGTGCAAGGATTTTTGCCGCCCTAGGCAAGATAAAAATTGCCGCCCTCCCCCCCCACCTTATTAGATGATCTGCCCATATCATGACATCACATATGTTCCACCACTTTCTCAGCTTTTGAATTAAAAAAACTTCTATGTTTCCCTTACGATTAATCAAGCTTTTTGTAGCTGTCTCTTTTTGCGGAACGGAATTGCGGACCCATACATTTCTATGGGGCCGCACGACGTGCGGCCCCGATCGGGAATTGCGGACCCGGATCCGCAATTACGATCCTGAAAAAAACAGAACATGTCCTATTCTTGTCCGCAATAGCGGACAAGAATAGGCATATTCTCTTAGTGCCGGCAATGTGCGGTCCGCAAAATGTGGAACACACATTGCCGCTGTCTGTGTTTTGTGGATCCGCAAAACACACACGGATGTGTGAATGGACCCTAAATGTGAGGTAAATTAGTTTCCAATGTATTATTAATAACTAAACAATTAAATAATAAACATATTGCATTGTCTACTTACCGCCAAGACAATAAGATGATCTGGTCTCTGGCTGCAGTCTGGCTCTGGGGACTCCCTTGTCATTCTCTTCCCCCCCCCCCCTCCCTTGTCACTCTCTTCCCACCCTCCCCTCCCTTGTCCCTCTCATTTCCTCCCCCCCCTCCCTTGTCACTCTCATTCCACCCCCCCTCCCTCCCTTGTCACTCTCATTCCACCCCCTCCCTTGTCACTCTCATTCCACCCCCCCTCCCTTGTCACTCTCATTCCACCCCCCCCCCTCCCTTGTCACTCTCATTCCACCACCCTCCCTTGTCACTCTCATTCCACCCCCCCTCCCTCCCTTCCTTGTCACTCTCATTCCTGCCCCCCACCCCTTGTCACTCTCATTCCCACCTCTAATGTAGCGTGGCCGAGCTCTGTTCGGTCCGTGGTACAGGAGCATTTGTTTCCTGTACCCGGCCGGACTGAAAGGAAGTGCACACTAAGTGAGCACTTCCTGTCAGTCCGGCCGGGTACAGGAAACAAAAGCTCCTGTACCACGGACCGAACAGAGCTCGGCCACGCTACATTAACAACAGAGCAGAGACAGCAGGCTGCGCAGCACTGAGCCGGCGGTCGGAGATACTTTAGAGCGGCAAGCGCTCAGCCTCAGCCGCTCAGGCGGCGCAGCATAAGGGGCGCGGCCGGCCGGCCGGCCGCCCGGACTTATATAACCAACGTTTTTTTGGGGTTTTTTTTAAACCGCAATGGGCGCCCCCTGCTAAATGGCGCCCTAGGCGACTGCCTAGGTCGCCTTACTGGTGGCGCCGGCCCTGCTTATGGGGCGAATACAGGGCAAAAAATATATAAAATGTTTGGCGCATTGCTTGTGCACGGTACATCGCAGGCTGTGCTGCATAGAAACAGCAGCCTGCGATGTACTAGACATCTGTGTTACCTGAAGAGGGTGGTAGGGTCAGAGGGTGTGGCTGGTGCAGGGTGATAGAGAACGGCCGGCCTTGTCTGGTGGCGGTTGACAGGGACTGGCTTGCCGGAAGATCTGCAGGGAGACGTTGATGGGAGAGTGGGAGCAGGCAGATGAGGCGGAGCAGGCATGTGTGGCAGGAAAGCCTGCTCCGCCTCTAAGTCTTCACACATGCCTGCTTCTGTGTACGTGCCCTAGAAGCTGATGAGTGGCATGGAAGGAGATAAGAGGTATGAGGGCTGATAGTATGCATTGGGGCTGATGATAGAAGGCATGGGGGCTGATTTGAGGTCTGAATTGGGGTCTTATTTAGATTGGGGCTCTTATCTGAGGTCTGATTGGGGCTCATTCACATTGGGGTCTGGGCTGAAGTCTTATTGGGGTCTTATTAACATTCGGGGTCTGATTGGGGCTGTCAGCTGAGTTCTAATTAACATTGGGAGTCGGAGGATGGTTTAGCGATCTGGAACAGCTGGAAATGAAAAATAAAAAAATCAGTGCAGCAATTCCAGATGTTCTTCTTTTCTTCTTTCAGCAGGAAAAGTTTAAATCACAGTGGTGGTGCACCACAAGTCCCAACAAGCCAACAGGCAGCACAGAAAAGCACAGAACCTCTCTGCATGCAGTCACCAGCTAGAATGGCTGCATGCAGGGAGGTTCAGCCCTTTTCCTGTGCAGCTATAGCGCTGCCATTGGCGTTGTTCCAGCCAATTGCAGTGCTGGCAGGGGACGCCAAACACTGGTGTCCCCTGCCTCACCTCGGAGGAGACAGGTGCTGACTGGCTTAGTACCGGTCACCTCCCCCTTGCTTATCAGTGCACTGTATTATTGTATTTTTACTTTCTCTTTTCTTGTGTAATATCCATTAGTATGTGTTCCATTATTGACAATGCAGTCCCGTGCACACCTGGTCAAATATATGCAGTCCTGGAACAGCCATTTGAGGGTGCATATCTTTGTTCAAAATGTGAGCAAACTGCCCATTTGGAATCTCACATGGTGTATTTAAATGAGTGAGTTTCGACAAGAAGCGTTGACAATTTGGAAAAGAGTTTGCTGCTCACTGAGCAGACACTTTACAGCAGGTATGTCCAACTGCAGCCCTCCAGCTGTTGCAAAACTACAACTCCCAACATGCCCTAATGGCTGTAAGCTATCCAGGCGTGCTGGGAGTTGTAGTTTTGCAACAGCTGGAGAGCCACAGTTTGGACATGCCTGCGTTACAGGGTAGATGTGGGGGAGGGTGGTAGCATGGAGGCTCAGGAAAGTGAGGTAGGTAGCTTGATAACATTTAGAAAGCAGGGTAGAGGGAAGAGTGCCAAGGAGGCTAGCCCTGATCTGACACATCCCAATAAGTTTGCAAGGTTGGCTGATGAAGGGGATGTCAGTTCAGAAAGAGCACTGCTGCAACCAGACCCCTCCTCTGCCAGTCAGGGGAATGTCAGCTCCAGTAAGCAGGGGACCAGGAGAGCAGGGCAGCCCAGACTGGGGCTGGTAGTGGGGGACTCATGGGTACAGATAGGTCGATCTGTCACAAAGACCTGGTTCATCGAATGGTGTGTTGTCTTTTTGGCACTCGAGTTCGACATATTGCGAATCGGGTTGACAGATTACTGGGAGGGGCTGGCGAAGATCCAGCCGTCATGGTCCACATTGGAACCAATGACAACATTAGAGGTAGGTGGAGCATCCAAGGACCTCAAAGGTAGTGTTTTCCGAAATACTACCTGTACCACAAGCCACACCAGAAAGGCAGCGGGAGATTAGGGAGGTTAACAAGTGGCTCAAGAACTGGTGTAGGAAGGAGGGGTTTGGGACTATATACGGAACGCAAAAAACAGAAAAAAATTAAATAAAATTTGTGTGCAAGAAGCCTAAGGCTAGATTCATACGACCGTATGTGTTTTGCGGTCCGCAAAAAAAGGATGACATCCATTTTTTTTGCGGATCCATTGTAACAATGCCTAAAACGGACAAGAATAGGACATGTTCTATTTTTTTGCGGGGCTATGGAACGGACATACTGATGTGGACAGCACAAGGAAAAAACGGAACGGACACGGAAACAAACAACGTTCATGTGCATGAGGCTTAAAGGAGATAGATTAGGCAGCAAATCATAATGAGGTCGTTATTATGGGGGACTTCAACTACCCAGATATTGACTGGGAAACTGAAAGCTGTACATCTCATAAAGGAAACAGGTTCTTGGCAATAACCAAAGACAATTACCTTTCTCCACTGGTTCAGGACCCGACTAGAGGGACGGCCATACTAGACTTAGTATTAACCAATAGACCTGACAGAACAACGATGTGCAAGTTGGGGGACACCTGGGAAATAGTGACCATAAAATAATAGCCTTCCAATTGTCATTTAAAAGAGTGTTTCTTCAGAGAGGAACAAAAATACCAAACTTCAAAAAAGCTAAATTTGACCAGCTAAGAGAGGCCATAGGCCTAACTAACTGGGACAAAGTCCTCAAAAATAAAAATGCAGCCAGAAAATGGAATATTTTTAAAAGCATCTTAATCTCTAATTCTGAGAGGTACACACCTTATGGCCATAATAAAAGGGTAAGGAACAAGAAAAAATAATAAGGATAAATAGAAATGTAAAGGAAGCAATGAAGGACAAAAAGAAAGCATTTAAATCACTAAAACAGGAGGGTGGCAAGGAAGCACTGATAAACTATAAGGAAAAAATATAGAATATGTAAAAGACAAATAGACAAATTGATCATGTCAGACTAATTTAATCAGTATCTATGAGGAGGTAAGTTCTAGACTTGACCGCAGTGAGTCAATGGATGTCGTATATCTTGACTTCTCCAAAGCATTTGATACTGTACCGCATAAAAGTTTAGTATATAAAATAAGAATGCTTGGACTGGGAGATGTCTGTATGTGGGTAAGTAACTCGCTCAGTGGTATAAACAGAGGGTGCTTATTAATGGTACACACTCAGATTGGGTCACTAGTGGGTTACCACAGGGGTCAGTATTGGGCCCTATTCTCTTCAATATATTTATTAATGATCTTTTAGAAGGCTTGCATAGTAAAATATCAATTTTTGCAGATGACACTAAACAATGTAAAGTAATTAACACGGAAGAGGATAGTATACTACTACAGAGGGATCTGGATAGATTGTAAGCTTGGGCAGAGAAGTGGCAGATAAGGTTTAACACTGACAAATGTAAGGTTATGCACATGGGTAGGAATAATACAAGTCACCCGTACATACTAAATGGTAAAACACAGGGTAAGGCCTCATGCACACGGCCAATTACTTTAATGGGGCCGCAAAAGTTGTGGACAGCACTCCTTGTGCTGTCCGCATCCGTTGCTCCGTTACGTGGTCCGCAAAAAAATATAACCTGTCCTATTCTTGTCCGCGCTTTGCGAACAAGAATAGGCAGTTATATTAAAGGCTGTCCGTGACGTTCTCCAATTTTGCGGACCGCAAAACACAACGGTCGTGTGCATGTAGCCTAAAACTGACATGGAAAATGACCTCAGAATTTTAGTGAACAGCAAACTAAGCTGTAAAAACCAGTGTCAGGCTGCTGCTGCCAAGGCCAATAAGATAATGGGTTGCATCAAAAGGGGCATAGATGCCCGTGATGAGAACATATTCCTACTACTTTACAAATCATTATTCATACCACACATGGAGGACTGTGTACAGTTCTGCGCTCCTGTGCACAAGGCAGACATAGCCTAACTGGAGAGGGTTGAGAGAAGGGCAACTGAAGTAATAACTGGATTGGGTGGACTACAGTACCCAGAAAGATGATCAAAATTAGAGTTATTCAGTTTAGAATAAAGAAGTCTAAAAGGAGATCTAATAACTATGTATAAATATATCAGGGGTCAGTACAGAGATCTCTCCCATCATCTATCTATCCCCAGGACTGTGACTGTGACGAGGGGACATCCTTTGCATCTAGAGGAAATAAGGTTTCCACACAAACATAGAGTTAGGTCCATAAATATTGGGACATTGATACAATTCTAAAATTTTTGGCTCTATACATCACCACAATGGATTTGAAATGAAACAAACAAGAAGTGCTTTAACTGCAGACTGTCAGCTTAAATTTGAGGGTATTTAAATACAAATCAAGTGAATGGTGTAGGAATTACAACAGTTTGCATATGTGCCTCCTACTTGTTAAGGGGCCAAAAGTAATGGGACAATTGGCTTCTCAGTTGTTCCATGGCCAGGTGTGTGTTATTCCCTCATTATCCCAATTACAATGAGCAGATAAAAGGTCCAGAGTTCATTTCAAGTGTGCTATTTGCATTTGAAATCTGTTGCTGTCAACTCTCAAGATGAGATCCAAAGAGCTGTCAGTATCAGTGAAGCAAGCCATCATTAGGCTGAAAAAACAAAACAAACCCGTCAGAGATAGCAAAAACATTAGGCGTGGCCAAAACAACATTCTTAAAAAGAAGGAACGCATCAGTGAGCTCAGCAAGACCCGGAAGACCACAGAAAACAACTGTGGTGGATGACCGAAGAATTCTTTGCCTGGTGAAGAAAACACCCTTGACAACAGATTAAAACCTTTCTCAATTGCAACACAAAAAATGCTGTGCACCTGATTACATGTATGGACTGCCATATCCAGTATGTGGGATGTACATCCAATCAAATAAAAACAAGAGTTCGCAAACACATTTATGATGTGCCCCACCATGAAAGCCGCAGTGTGTCTGCGGCTAGCTTACACTTTGTAGTTCATCATGGTGGTGATACGTCATGTTTAAAAGTATAGGGCATTAAGATAATAATGGTTCCAAAAAGAGGAGGTGATAATAGGAGGAAATTGTTAAATCGTGAGGCGTACTGGATGTTTCAGTTAGCCACACGTTATCCTGAAGGGTTAAATAAAAGACATGACCTTCTACTACAATACTAAGATATAGGGCACCCTCCTCATGACGGGAACCATTAGCCTGCCAGCCTAACTTCATGTATATATTTTGTGAATAGGAATTTAATACAGTCACCTGCTTCTTTTGTGACATGTGTATTTATGAACAATATTGAGTATTGTAACCATTCACTAAATATTTTTAATTAATATTTAAGTTTGAACGACACTACAAGTGTGTTCTTAATTGCAGTTTGAATACCACGTGATTCTCAGATTTTTATCAGGTGTGGGGAGGGTATTTGAGGTGCAACCACCAGAGTTTTATTTTTGTCATGATGAAGGACCTGGATGTATAATGGTCTGAAACTCGTAACACAATTGTGTTTTTAACAGCCGATGATTAAAGTCTACTTCTTGAACACCTGAGCTGGACGTAAAAAGTTCTCTTTCTGATAAAATATATTTAATATCATCACCAGATTATGATTTTGGAGACTAAACTCCCAACAGTGCAAGTGCTGATGCCAGGTGCTTTGTATTTGAATGGAGAAGATTAAGTGGGGAAAATAAGTAGTTGATACACTGGCGATTTAGCAAGTTTTCCCATTGTGGGGTTTCGCTCTGGTAGATAGGGTAAGCGGGCGCAGTACAGAGGCAAAATACAAGTTCTTAACTCAAAACATCAGTGTTTATTCACACTTGAGGCAATTGCACAAGACAGCACGTAACTTTGCAGTCTTGGTGTTAATTCATACATAATGGAAAGTTCATATAACACAAGTCACCTTGCTGGCAGTTCTGCCTCCAGTAGTCCACAGCAGGCTTTAGGGGGCTGTTTCACCAGCGTGTGGCTCTCAGCCCTCCAACACAGCACAAAGCCTCAGATCCCAAAAACAGAGATCTCTGCTGAGCCCAGCTGCCTATTTAAGGACAGCCAGGTGCTGCCAAAATTCAGACCGCCAGTTAATCTCCGGTCCGGTATTTGACCACACCTGGCTGGAAATCAGCCCAGTCGCACATGCTGGGAGGAAAATACCTGCCTTGCCAGACACAACCCCTCACTGTGTCACATTCCTCCCCCCACTTTGTTCAACCCTGAGGGGGTGGACACATGCAGGACAATGCACACAAGGCAGGGCATCCGCTTTTCCCTGCAACCGGCCTGCTCTGTGTTCTACCGAGAACTTAAAGTTCTGCAGAGACAAAAACCATCAGGTGACCCAGGCATTCCTGTCTTTGGTCTGGCTCATCCACTTGAGAGGGGAGTGTTCGTTCACCAGGCGGAACTTTCTTCCCAACAAATAGTAGCGGAGAGACTGCCCACTTGATAGCCAGGCACTCTCTCTCCACTATACTGTACCTGATTTCAGCTGGGCTGAGCTTGCAGCTTAGGAAGACAACGGGATGCTCCTCCCTGTTGACTTCCTGAGACAGTACAGCACTGAAGCCTACTACGGAGGCATCCGTTTGTACAACGAACTCCCTCTTGAAGTCGGGCGTCACCAAAACCGGTGACCCACACAGGGCCGACTTTAATGTGGAAAAAGCCTCTTCCACCCGCTCATCCCAGCACACAATCACTAATTTTCGTCCCTTCAAGAGCTCTGTCAAAGCCACGGCTGTAGTGGCAAAGTGGGTAACAAATCTCATGTAATAGCCCACCATTCCCAGGAATGACTTTATTTACCTAGTAGTGACAGGTCGGGGCCAATTCCGTATCGCCTCTATTTTATTCACTTGGGGTTTGATGACTCCGCGCCCAATGACATACCCCAGGTACTTGGTCTCTTCTAACACTATCGCACATTTTTTTGGGTTAGCGGTTAGGCCAGCTTTCTGAAGGGATTCTACTACAGCCTGCACTTTGGGTAGGTGACTTTCCCAGTCGGTACTGTGGATGACAATATCGTCCAGGTAAGCCGAATTGTACCGACGATGTGGACGAAGCACAATGTCCATTAGTCGCTGAAAAGTGGCGGGGGCGCCATGCAGACCAAAGGCAAAGACCTTATATTGATACAGCCCCTCAGACGTGATGAAGGCAGTTTTCTCTTTGGCAGCCTCCGTTAAGGGCACCTGCAAGTACCCTTTCGAGTGGTCCAAAACAGAAAAATACTGGGCTTGTCCTAACCTCTCGATGAGCTCATCCACCCTGAGCATGGGATTCGCATCGAATTTGGAAACATCTGTGTTCCGACTAACAAACTCTCTGGCCTCCTGAGTCTGTTTAGAGGAGAGGCTGCCAGCAATTTTTACTGTGGCAGTCGCCTCTCTTGCATCAGACGGAGGGGCCGGTACCTCTTCTCCTAGAAAACTCGGGCGCGGGCTGTCTTCTGTACAAGTTTCCCTATCTTTCCTTGGTTTAAGTAAATTCACATGGTAACCTGCTCCGGCTTTTGCCACCCTGGCTGGTGTACCTTGTAGTTTGTAGGGCCCCTGCCACCTAACCAGGAACTTACTGTCCATGGTTGGCACCAGAACCAAAACCCGATGACCCGGGTTAAAGATCCGGACCCGAGCCTGACGATTATAGACCTGGCGCTGGGCTCGCTGAGCTGCCTCCATATGCTCCCTAACACCCTAACAAGAGTTAATACTGTCTCTATCCGATCTTGCATCTGGGTAACGTACTCAATGACCCTGATATGGAGTGGGTTGTTGTTCCCACGCCTCTTTGGCCACGTCCAAGAGACCGCAAGGGTGTCTGCCATATAGCAGTTCGAAGGCGAGAACCCAGTATAGACCTGGGCTACCTCTTGCACTGCGAACATGAGATAGAGCAGAAGGAGGTCCCAGTCCTTCCCATCTTAAGACACTACCTTTTTCAACATATTTTTTAATGTTTGGTTAAACCGTTCTACCAGACCGTCCATTTGTGGATGGTAAATGGATGTCCGTAGTTGTTTTATGTGCAGCAACTTACATCACCTTGGACAGAAAAGGGGTCCCTTGGTCGGTCAGAACCTCTTTAGGTAGTCCTACTCGGGAAAACATCTCCATTAACTCCTTAGCTAGGAGTTTGGCCGGGGTATGTCGCAGTGGCACCGCCTCTGGTTTCTGAGTGGCGTAGTCTAGAATGACTAAGATGTGTTGATGCCCTCTGGCTGACTTCGGTACTGGGCCTATGAGGTCCATAGCTATTCGGTCAAACGGTACTTGAATAATCAGGAGAAGTACTAGGGAAATGTGGCTGGGGGCTCGTTTTCTGGCAGGTCGGGCAAGACTTACAAAACTCTTCCACTTCTTTGAATATGCTGGGCCAGTAAAACCGCTGTAGAATATGATCCTGAGCCCCAGGTGACCCCGAGAACATGTTGGTGGGCTAGATCTAACCCAAGCTTGCGATAAGCCTTGGGGGCCACTAACTGTTCAATAGAGATGGCCTTGCCGTTCGCCCGGCGGTCGTTTTGCTGCAAAATTTGCTCGTTTGTGGTTCGGCGAACATGTGGCTATGTCCGCTGGCGCCATATTCTTTTCCATTGTGCAGAACTTTGACCCATGACACATCCATCAGGTGGAACAGGACAGCCAATTGAGACGTTTCAGCACATGGACACACCCCCTACGCTATAAATAAACGCGATCTGGCCGCCATTTTACATTCAGTCTTTTGCCAGTGTAGGGAGAGGCTGCTGTGTGGAGCAGGGAGAGACTGTTAGGGACCAGTGATGGCCAGTTCGCCGTGTTCGCCTGCGAACATATGCGGGCTGCCATCTTTATTCACAAGTCCGGCGATGCACAGGTAAGCCATTACCTGTGCCTGTGCGCGAGCCAGTCTGAAACAAATTCGGTCAGCGAGAGCAGGCAGTTCCGAGAACAGCCGCCGGGGGGCCTTCATCAGGCTTTTCCCGGAACTGACTGTTCCCGCTGACCGCATTTGTTTCAGACCGGCTCGCGGCGCAGGCACAGGTAAGGGCTTACCTGTGCATCGCCGGACTTGTGAATAAATATGGCAGCCCGCATGTGTTCGCGGGCGAACATGGCGAACTGGCCATCACTGTTAGGGTCCATTCACACATCAGTATTTTTACCTTTCCAGATAAACCTTCCTTTTTTTGTGGATCCGTTTTTCAGTACAACCTTCCGTTTTTTTACTAAAGTGCTTCCATTCCGTGTTTCCGTTATTCTGTTTTTTTGTTGTTTTTTTTTCCAAAAGAAAAAAGAGGAGGAGGAATAGATGTTGCTAGGGTACCAAAAAAAAAAAAAGTGGTGAAAACATAGGACATCTTCTAGAACAGGTGCCATTTTATCTCTGATAAATGCAGTGAATGCACATGTCTGGAAGCTGCAATTTTCTAATTAGCACAAAAAAATGACAAGCACGTAGAGTATACTGCTCTAGGACAGATGGAAATGTAAAATTACACATATAATAAATTTACTCACTTATTTTTTCCCTCTTGGCTAAGTTGCCTGAGTCCCAGGAGGATGGAAAAAGTTAATGAGCAATTTCCTCCCAACACCGGTCCTTTAGCGACCTATTTTGGTAGTCCTCTTGTCTGGTATCCCATAGAGAGGGCCGTTCCTGGATCATAGTGATCAATCGGTCCACTTCATATGCCATTTTGCAGGAGAGCAGAAGATGACCTGAACTTCTCTCACCACAGGCACAGAGGGCTGGGCTTAATTTTATTTTTTCCTGTCAACGGATCCGCAAAATCGGATGACATTCGGATGGTTTTGTGCATGTCATCCGCATTTATTCAGATCCATTGACTTGAATGGACAACGGACCCGAAAAACAGACAAAGTAGGACAAGCTTAATTTTTTTTCAGGATCCGCATACTTGAAAATAGGAAAATTGAACGGATTCCGTGATTCGGACAGCACTATGATTGGTGTCCGCATTTTTGCAGAGGCATTTGAAATTAATGGATCCGAAAAAAACGTTCCGATTTAATTCGGAACGGAAACGGAGTGTTATAACGGATGTGTGAATGGACCCTTAGGGACACTAAACGCTAGCTAATAGGGCCTTAAAAGTCCTATTAAGGACTGGTATAGGTATGCTATCGATAGGTGTGACATACTGAGGGGTGTGATATACTTATAATATACTTTCTAACATAGAAAGTATATTATAGTGCATTTGTATTGTGCAGCAGTTGTGTGCGGTTCTGCTGCGATACCGCAGCTATACAGAGGGACAAATGCTATTGGAACAACTAATTGCAACTGGTGTGATATACCAGTTGTCCCCCCAAAAAAACTGATTGAGGCAGGGGTGAGATATACCTATAATTTACTTTCTATATAGTGCATTTGTATGCACTGATTAAGGGGTTTGATATACCTGCTTCCAGCAAATAATCTTTAAGGGGTTCTATATACCTGCATCCACAAATACTGCTCTTCTATAGGGACTTTGTCACAGGGTCATTTTGAAAATGACAGGCAGAGGAAGAGGCATGCCATTCCGCAGGAATGGTAGGGGGTCGGGCAGGTGCACCAGGCCGGAGCCTAAGTGCGAAGTTGGAGAAGGTGTGTGCGATTACGTCAAGGGATGCACCGGAGTTGGTTGACTGGCTCACTCAGCCTTTCACTTCTGCTCCCTCCACACCCCCAAAGACACCACCACCACCACCACCACCACCATAGCCCCTCCACTCGAGTCAGAGGAATTATTTTCCCATCCATTCCCAGACCTTACCGATGTGCAGCCATTCTTGGTATCGGATGAGGAAGAGGAGGTAGCAATGGCAGCCACCCAGCGGTCTGACGACAGTACGCAGATCAGCCCAAGGACGGAGGTCCCTGCTGTTGCTGCCTATTCCGAGATCTCTAATGTCAGTGGTGGTGAAGGTGACGATGATGACGTGTTGATGGATGTCACGTGGGTGGAGCGGAGTTCAGAGGGAGAGAGAGAGCAGCAGATAGGGGGTAGAAGTAGGAGAAGCAGGCAGAACTTGCAGTGCACAGGAGGCAAAAAGCAGACTGCAAATGTATCTGGAGCGAGCCATCCACCATACACGGTCACATCCTGCGCTCCAAGGACGCCGGCACATGGCTCCACAGTGTGGGCTTTTTTTAACGTGTCCGCTGCTGACAATAGTGTTGCCATCTGCAGCCTGTGCTGTCAACGCATAAGTCGCGGTAAGCCCAACACTCACCTAGGGACAACCGCCTTAAGAAGGCACCTGGCCTCCCATCACCGAGCAAAACACCATCAGAACCCACAAAGCCACACTTCCGGCGCTCCATGTCCTGCCTCTTCTACTTCTCCTCTCTCCTTCCATTCATCTGGCAAAAGGCAGGCTTCCGTGGCCCAAATGTTCGAATGTAAAAAGTTGATGACGCTGGATAACCCTCTTGCCAAACAGCTGACCGCCAGCTTGTTGGAACTGTTAGCCCGCCAACTACTGCCTTATAATCTGGTGGACTCGGAGGCCTTTAGAAAATATTTCTCCCAAAAGGACATCCCAGAGCTATATAGCCATGTATCTCTGGCATGCAGTGTCGGTTCCAAAATACATCTGGCCACAGACCCGTGGTCTAGCAAACACGGGCAGGGAAGGTACATAACTTTTACTGCCCACTGTGTGAACCTTCTGATGGCTTTCAAGCATGCAACCCGTGGCACCCTTGTGGATTTGGTGTTACCGCCTCGGATTGCATGCATACCTGCCTCCTCTTCTCCTCCTCCTATTCCATCCTCTCTCTCCTCCTCGGCTGACTCCTCCTTTTCCACTGCTACCCTCTTCCGCTGCACCCCCCAGCTCCCCAGAACCTATTTGACGTGCCAGGTGAGACGTTGCCATGCTGTGCTGCGGCTGTTGTGCCTGGAAGCCAAGAATCACTCTGGACCTGCACTGCTTTCAGCTCTGCAGTCACAGGCCGATCAGTGGCTAACCCCGCTCAATTTGACAGTTGGTAAAGTGGTGTGTAACAACGGTGCCAATCTGCTGAGCGTGCTGAAACAGGGCAAAATTACACACGTGCCGTGCATGGCACACATCCTGAACTTAGTCGTATAGTGAGTCATTGCCAAATATCCCGGGTTCCAGGATGTCTTGCGGCAGGCCAGGAAAATCTCTGGCCGTTTTTGAAGATCTTACACAGCCATGGCATGGCTTGCCTTGCTGATGTTCAGCGACGACACCACTTGCCCAGACGTATGATTTATGACTGCCCGATGCACTGGAACTCCACCTTGTATATGCTTGATAGGCTGCTCCAGCAGAAACGTGCTGTTAACGACTACCTGTACAAACTCTGCAGCAGGACAGGTTCTGGGGAGCTTGTTTTTTTTCAGCGCGCCAGTGGCTGCTCATGCGCGACGCATGCAGACTTCTGCGGCCATTTGATGAGATCAGCAATCTGGTCATTCACAGCCAGGGAGCCATCAGTGACATCGTATCTTACGCCTTCTTTCTGGAGCGTGCATTGCGTCGTGTCATTGATCAAGCCGTCGAGGAGCAGGAGCAGGCAGATGCTAAATGAAATCCCAGGGTGGGGCTACTTCATCTGAGACAAGTCAGCAGGAGTCTGAAGAGGAGTCAGAGGAGGATGGTGCCTGGGGGGAGGGGGAGGAGGAGGAGCAAGAAGAGCAGGCTTTAAACTTTTCTGGGATCCCTGGTATTGTCCGTGAATGGGGGGAGGAGACCGAGGACCACATTCTCTTGTGCGATGAGAAGGAGCCAGGCAGCTCCACTGCTTCCAATTTAGTGCAAATGGGGGCCTTCATGCTCCAGTTTTTGAAGAGGGACCCCCTTATAAAAAGCATAAAGAACAAGTACCAGTACTGGGTGGCAACGTACTTAGACCCCCGGTACAAACACTAAATGGTGGACATGTTACCAGCATCACAGAGGCTGTCAGAATGCAGCATTTCCAGGCCTTGCTTCGAGAGATGCTGCATTCTGCTGTTGCGGGTGCTGGCAGAGGAATTTCCACCCACAGAGAAACAGTTGTGGGTACCAATCCTACTGCGCATGCAAGAAGAGGGCAGTTTGAAGATGTATTGGTCACTTCAGATTTGAGATTATTCTTGCATCCAACCCATCGACAGCCGCCCTATGGATCCAGCCTTAAGGAATGCCTACATCGGGTTAATGGCCGATGTGAACGCTCTGAGAAGCGAGGAACCCCTTGACTACTGGTTGTGCAGGCAGACCTGGCACAATTTGCCATGGAACTCTTGGCTTGCTCCTTGTCGAGTGTCCTGTCTGAAAGGATGTTCAGAGCAACAGGGGGGGGATCGTGACCGATAAGCGCACTCGCCTAGCTCACAACAGTGTGGACTACCTCACATTTCTAAAAATGAATGAGGCATGGATCTCGGAGGAATTCAACACCTGTTATGACCACATTTCACCTACCGTATTACCATTGGGGGGATTTCGTTAGCCATATTTTTAATCCAATTTTATATTTTTAGTTCTTTTAAACATGTATTTGACATGCATTTGTACTGGCATGCAGTAAAATTGATATCCAATGACCGCCTAATGTACATCCAGCCACATAATCACTTGTTCTTTTCTGTATGGTGAATGCATAATTTTTGGGGCCTGCAATCTAACTGGCCAACAGTAAAATTGTTATACGGTGACCGCCTAATGTACCTCCAGCCACATTATCAATTGTTCTTTTCTATACGGTGAATGAATAATTTTTGGGGCCTGGACTGCACTGGTCTGCAGTAAAATTGATATCCATTGACCGTCTATTATACCTCCAGCCACATAATCACTTGATGTTTTCTGTCCGGTGAATGCCTAATGTTTGGGGCCTGTACTCCCGTGGCCTAAAATAAAAAATTTCTATGCTCCAGCAGGGCACATTTTTGAGAGTTTCCCTTTAAGATGCATAATAATGGCCCCTGACTTAAATACATATTTTTTGTGGGAATTTTTGCCATTGATCCCCCTCTGGTATGTCACTGTCCATGTTGTGGGCTGATTTGTGCACTTCTAGTAAGTATTTGGTGGCTGTAAATATTAACTGAAGGTTTTTCTGGTTCGCCTGCCGTTAAAGTGAATGAGGCCCGCCGCGAACTTGCGGTTCGTGAACATTTGATGTTCGTCCATCACTACTGTTCAATAGGCTCACCCTGTAGTTGGTTTACCCGATACAACATATCATTATGAACCACAAAACGGGGAAACACTGACTCTGCCCCAGGTTGTTGTGGTTCACCATCTACTATTAACACATATTCCCAGGCGCAGGATAGGGTTGAGTCCAGATGTTGCGCGGTACCAAAATTATCCCCGGAGACATTGAGGTCTGCCAATTCAGGACCTGGCGACAAGTCCTCCATGTCTTCCATCATCACACTTAGTAGGGTTGTCTCCCCCTCTTCCACCGAAGTGGCGGTCACCCCTACCACTGGCCCTTTCGGGCTCATGTTCCCAGGGTTCTGGTCTCCCCCCTTAGACAGGCCACTCTGCTAGGGTTACCCCTGTCTCCTTTGGTATCAGTCAATCTCATAGCAGGCCACAGTGCCAGAAAGCATGGAAAGGCTCTACCTATTAAAAGTTTGTAGTGTAAATTTGGTGCAACTGCCACTTCGTGAGTCCATCTGTCAGCCCCTGTGGTTAGAGACACCAGGGCGGTGGGATAGTCTTTTAAGTCTCCATGGATGCACATGACCCCGACTTTCCGGACAGTATACTCCGTTGACCGTACTAGGGGAGCCGTTACTAGGGACACCAGACTCCCTGAGTCCAGCAGAGCCTCTGCTGGAGTGTCTCCTACCTCCACCTGGCACAGGTGGTTTAGAGTTTCTGGGGTACCTGCTGCACACAGCTTCCTGGCATATAGCGACTGATGGTAGCCATAATTAGTATCCATGGGTTCCACCTGATGGGGACATTCAGCTTTTACATGGCCCGGCTCCTGACACCGCCAGCAGACTATCGGAGCCAGGTCCGTAGAGGGTACACTCTACATTTGGTTGGTACACTGGGTTTAGTTGGTACAAGTTGCCGGGTCTGGGATGGATATTTACGGAGTTTAACTGCCCCCCTCCCAAAAGAACCCCCTGTAACATTCTTAGTAGCCTCATAGGGCTCCACAAGGTCCAATTTCTAGGGCGTTGCCAGGAGACACCTGGCCGATCCAGTGCTGGAGAGAGGGTGGCAGAGCCCTCCAGAACATATCAGCCAATAGTCTATTCAGCATAGCCATGGGACTCAGCACATCAGGCTGTAGCCACTTTTGCAAGAGGTGGAGTAAGTCATAATACTGGGTCCTCACTGGCTTAAACCCCCACTGATGTACCCGGTGGGACCAGACCAACACATTCACCCCCAGTCTTGCCAAAATCTCACCCTTTGCTTGTTGGTAGTCGGCCGCTTGATCGTCTGGCAAGTCGAAATACACCCGCTGGGAATCGGATGCCAGGAATGGACCGACAATCTCAGCCCACTGGTCACGGGGAAGCTTTTCCCTGATGGCCACTTTCTCATACATAGCCAGGTAGGTTTCGATGTCGTCTGCAGGGGTCATTTTAGGAATCGCGGCACAGGCTGCTTTCCGGGCATCGTGGACGCTCGAGGTTGCTCCTGCTGTCTGCAAAGCCATCACGTGTTGTAGCAGCAACTGGTTAGTCTCCTGCTACTGCTTATTACCCTTGCGTTGCTGCAGGTTTGTCTCCATGAGGGACTTCACAACAGCCTCTATTTTGTCATAGGGCACTGGTTGTAATACAGCTGGTATAATGTACGACATTCAACCATGCCTGAAAAATGCAGAAACCAAAAATAACGGCGTTCACGCCAGACTCACTGCTCTTCCCGTGGGGTTTCGCTCTGGTAGATAGGGTAAGTGGGCGCAGTACAAGTTCTTAACTCAAAACGTCAGTGTTTATTCACACTTGAGGTAATTGCACAAAACAGCAAGTAACTTTGCAGTCTTGGTGTTAATTTGCATACAATGGAAAGTTCATATTACACAATTTAAGGACAGCTAGGTGCTGCCAAAACACGGGCCGGCACTTAAACTCCGGTCCGGTATTTGACCACACCTGGCTGGAAACCAGCCCAGCCGCACATGCTGGGAGGAAAATACCTTCCTTGCCACACACAACCCCTCACTGTGTCACACCACCTACAACCTAATTTTTATTGTAGGTATACTTCAACTGTGAGATACAGAATCTAAAAAAATATAAAAATCCAGAAAATCACATTGTATGATTTTTTAAATAATAATTAGCATTTTATTGCATGCAAGTATTTGAGCATCTACCAACCAGCAAGAATTCTGGCTCTCACAGATCTGTTTTTCTTTAACCTCCTCAGGACCGCCGTACGCAGGATTGCGTCTTTGCGGCGGCCCTGCTCTTCTGGGTGGACGCGCCGGCGCGTCCTCTCGCGAGACGCGAGATTTCCTGTGAACGCGCGCACACAGGCGCGCGCGTTCACAGGAACGGAAGGTAAGAGAGTGGATCTCCAGCCTGCCAGCGGCGATCGTTCGCTGGCAGGCTGGAGATGTGTTTTTTTTAACCCCTAACAGGTATATTAGACGCTGTTTTGATAACAGCGTCTAATATACCTGCTACCTGGTCCTCTGGTGGTCCCCTTTTTTGGATCGACCACCAGAGGACACAGGTAGCTCAGTAATATGTTGCACCAAGCACCACTACACTACACCCCCCCCCTGTCACTTATTAACCCCTTGATCACCCCTGATCACCCCATATAGACTCCCTGATCACCCCCCTGTCATTGATTACCCCCCTGTCATTGATCACACCCCTGTAAAGCTCCATTCAGATGTCCGCATGATTTTTACGGATCCACTGATAGATGGATCGGATCCGCAAAACGCATACGGACGTCTGAATGGAGCCTTACAGGGGCGTGATCAATGACTGTGGTGATATCACGGTCGGCGTGACTATCACATACGTGACACAGAGGGAGGGAACAAGGAAGGCCCTGACCAAGTGAGAGGGAAGGTGGTGACCCCTGACTCACCTAGCGGCTGGCACCTGGCTGCCCTGACGTCCCTAGACGGGTTCCTCACCCGTACGCCGATCACGTGCCTAAAGCCCTGGCTTTCCCTAAGCTGAGCCCTAGATAGTGAACAGGGCGGTGGGAACACTAGTCCGCACCACTAGCTCTAAAGGAAAACACCAAGGGAAGGACAGACAATACAAACTCAACATATAATCCCAGGTGGGCGACAACAGGAGACAACAAGAAGCCCAACAGGGATTCGGAGGGTAGCACTCTGGAACGACAACCAGGATTCACAACTCCAGTGGGTCAGTATAGATGTCCAGGCAGGAAGCTCTATAACTGGCAACTAGAGAAGTGTGAGGGGAGAATATAAGGAGGTTGGGAGTGGCAGACAAGAAACAGCTGAGGAGGAGAAGCTACGGATCCCTGATTGAGACAAAAAGGATAGCAAGGCAAACACAGAAAACAATCACTAAGAAACAACGTGATCTTTAGATATAGAGCGCGCAGCCACCCGCTGCGACCTCCTGACCCCGGGTATAACGGAGTCAGACGTGGCTCTAGATACCCTCGTGACAGTACCCCCCTTTTCACGAGGGGCCTCCGGACACTCAGGACCAGGTCTCTCCGGATGAGAGGTATGGAAAGCCTGAATTAACCTGTTGGCGTTTACCTCTGACGCTGGAACCCACATTCTTTCCTCGGGACCGTAACCCCTCCAATGCACCAGATACTGAAGAGAGCGGCGGACCCGACGAGAATCAACAATTCTGGCTATTTAAAACTCCAGATTACCATCCACAATAACAGGAGGAGGTGGCAGCGGTGATGGTTCTAGAGGTGGAACATACTTCTTGAGTAACGATTTATGGAAGACGTTATGGATCTTAAAAGTCTGAGGTAGCTCCAGGCGAAAAGCCACAGGGTTAATGACGGCTACTATTTTATAAGGACCAATGAACCTAGGGCCCAGTTTCCAAGAGGGAACCTTCAACTTAATATTCCTAGTAGACAACCACACATAGTCATTCACCCCTAGGTCCGGACCTGGCGACCGTTTCTTATCGGCCATGCATTTATATTTACCACTCATCTTTTTCAAGTTAACTTGCACCTTCTGCCATACCGAAGAAAGAGATGAAGAAAACCTTTCCTCTTCGGGAACCCCAGAAGACCCCCCCTCTTTGAAAGTACAAAATTGGGGATGAAAACCGTATGCACCAAGGAATGGTGACTTGCCAGTGGACTCCTGATAATGATTATTTATGGCAAACTCAGCTAACGGTAAATATGATGACCACAACTCTTGGTTTTCAGACACAAAACACCTTAAATATGTTTCTAGGTTTTGGTTGGTACGCTCAGTCTGTCCATTCGACTGAGGATGGAAAGCTGAGGAAAAGGACAAGTGTACCCCCAAACGGGAACAAAAAGCTTTCCAAAACTTAGAAATAAACTGGGTTCCCCGATCCGAAACCACATCGGAAGGGACCCCGTGAAGCTTCACGATTTCACTGATAAACACCTGAGCAAGAGTTTTAGCATTAGGAAGTGCGGGTAGCGCAATAAAGTGTACCATTTTGCTAAACCTGTCTACTACTACCAAAATAACTGTTTTACTCGCAGACAACGGTAAGTCAGTGATGAAATCCATTGACAGATGTGTCCATGGCCTATTGGGGATAAAAAGAGGCAATAAAGACCCTGCTGGACGTGTATGAGAGACTTTCGCGCGTGCACAAGTAGAGCAAGTAGACACGAAATCCATAACATCCTGACGCAACCTTGGCCACCAAAAACGACGAGATAATAGCTCCAAAGTTGCTTTACTACCCGGGTGCCCAGCAAGTGCCGAATTATGATGTTCTTTTAATAATTCAAGACGCAGGTTTAATGGTACAAACAATTTCTCTGAGGGGCAAGAGGCCGGGGCGTCCCCCTGGGCCTCTAACACCTTTCCCTCTAGAACAGAGTGTACAGCAGAGACAACCACTCCTCTTTGTAAAATAGGTACCGGATCACTAGCATTACCCCCTCCAGGGAAACTACGAGATAACGCGTCTGCCTTGGTATTTTTTGCCCCAGGATGATAGGTGATTACAAAGTTAAATCTGGTAAAGAATAGCGACCACCTAGCTTGTCTAGGGGTGAGACGCTTAGCCGATTCTAGGTACAGAAGGTTTTTGTGATCCGTAATCACTGTGACGGGGTGGATTGCTCCCTCTAAGAAGTGACACCACTCTTCAAGCGCCAGCTTAATCGCCAACAGTTCCCTATTTCCAACATCATAGTTCTTCTCTGCAGAAGATAATTTTTTGGAAAAGAAAGCGCAAGGGCGCCATTTGCCAGGAGACGGACCCTGAGACAATACAGCCCCCACTCCCACCTCTGACGCATCTACCTCAACAATAAAAGGCTGGGAGACATCAGGTTGAATTAGAACAGGTGCCGAGGTAAACCTCTCTTTTAGAGAGGAAAATGCATTTTTAGCGGCGTCAGACCATTTAGAAAATCAGTCCCCTTCCTAGTCATGTCGGTAAGGGGTTTAATGATCACTGAATAATTTTTAATGAACTTTCTATAGAAATTTGCGAAACCCAAAAACTGTTGTAGGGCTTTAAGGTTCTCAGGAAGATCCCAATCTAAAATTGCCTGTACCTTCCCAGGATCCATACGGAAACCTGAAGCAGATAATAGATATCCCAGGAACTGTATTTCCTGAACGGCGAAGACACATTTTTCAATTTTCGCATATAATTTATTCGTCCGTAGGACCTGCAGTACTTGCCTGACATGCACCTCATGTGTTTTCAGATCAGCCGAATAAATTAAGATATCATCTAGGTATATGACAACAAACCTGCCGATAAGATGACTAAAAATATCATTAACGAAATTTTGGAAGACAGCGGGGGCATTGGTCAGACCGAAAGGCATAACTAGATTTTCATAATGCCCCTCAGGGGTGTTAAAAGCTGTCTTCCACTCATCCCCTTCCCTGATACGAATCAGATTGTAGGCCCCCCTAAGATCAAGTTTGGAGAACCACCTAGCACCCGCAATCTGATTAAAAAGGTCAGGAATGAGAGGAAGAGGGTATGGGTCTCGGATGGTTATCTGGTTTAGCTCACGAAAATCTAGGCAAGGACGCAGGCCCCCATCTTTCTTTTTAACAAAGAAAAACCCTGCAGCCACGGGTGAAGAAGAGGGTCTGATGTGTCCCTTAGCCAGACTCTCGGAGATATAATCTTTCATGGCTTGTCTCTCGGGACACGAAAGATTATACAACCTGGACTTGGGTAATTTTGCACCGGGAATCAGGTTAACCGGGCAATCATAAGGACGATGAGGTGGTAGCTTCTGACAACCCTTTTCAGAAAAAACGTCCTCAAAGTCCGAAATAAATGTAGGTAGGGAAGCTATGGAGGCGATTAAGCAATTGTTATTTAAGCAATTCTCTCTGCAATGCTCACTCCACTCCAATATCTCCCTGTCCTGCCAATCCACCACTGGATTGTGCGCTACCAACCATGGAAGACCCAATACCACAGGAGAGGGAAGGCCCTCCAGAACGTAACATGAAAGACACTCATTATGGTGGTCCCCTACCCGAAGGTGTAAATTATGAACAATGTGGGTGAGGTTTCTCTGAGACAGAGGAGCCGAATCTATAGCGAATACGGGAATAGGTCTCTGCAGCGTACAGAGAGACAAACCCATAGTGCGGGCAAAATGGGCATCAATCAAATTTACCCCTGCTCCACTGTCTAGAAAAAAAGAAATTGACTCCGTCTTAACACCAAAAACAATAACCGCTGGTAACACAAATTGAGATGTTCGTATGGAGGAAACGTATACCCCCCGGCTGACATCCTCCGCACAGCCTGGGGTTAGTAGTTTTCCGACGGTCTTTTGTTTTTGAGAAAGGAGGGACAGACATTAATGAAATGACCCTTCCCCCCACAGAAAAAACAAGCCCCCCCCCTACGGCGAACCTCAGGAGGACGGACCTGACGAGAAGTTCCGCCTAGCTGCATAGGCTCATCTAAGTCAGTACAGACTAATTGTTGCTTGGGAGAGGTAACCAATTGCTCAGGAATTTTCGATCTCTCCCTAAGACGCCTATCTATTCTGATAGAGAGGGACATAACAGCATCAAGGGAAAGGGGGGTCTCATACAGCGCCAGTGCATCCTTAACCCTTTCAGATAACCCAGAGCAGAACTGACTCCTGAGAGCCGGGTCGTTCCACTGAGTATCCGTAGCCCACCTACGGAACTCTGAGCAATATTCCTCTGCTGACCGATCTCCCTGTAGGAGTCTCCGTAACTTCGACTCAGCCAGGGCGACTCGGTCAGGGTCATCATATATGAGACCCAAAGCCCCAAAAAATCCCTCCACTGACCAGAGAGCCTGGGAACCAGGGGGTAACGAGAACGCCCAGGATTGTGGGTCCCCCTGAAGCAGGGAAATGACAATCCCAACCCGCTGTTCTTCATTACCTGAGGAGTAAGGGCGCAACTTAAAGTATAATTTGCAGGCCTCACGGAACGTTGCAAATTTGTCCCTTCCCCCAGAAAATCTGTCAGGAAGAACAACCTTGGGTTCTGTAACAACCTGGTTACCCATAGCAACCGCTGGGGGTGCGGTCTGCTGCATTTGCTGCTGTTGTTGGAGGACAGACGCCTTCAATCCTGCCACCTCCAAAGACAGGCCTTGAAGCTGTTTTGCCAAGGCAGCAATAGGATCCATATTGGATCCTAAGTAGAGAAAAAAAAACAACAAAAAAAATTTTTTTATTTATTTTTTTTCTCAAAAAGTAATGGCCAGTTATAATATCACGGTCGGCGTGACTATCACATACGTGACACAGAGGGAGGGAACAAGGAAGGCCCTGACCAAGTGAGAGGGAAGGTGGTGACCCCTGACTCACCTAGCGGCTGGCACCTGGCTGCCCTGACGTCCCTAGACGGGTTCCTCACCCGTACGCCGATCACGTGCCTAAAGCCCTGGCTTTCCCTAAGCTGAGCCCTAGATAGTGATCAGGGCGGTGGGAACACTAGTCCGCACCACTAGCTCTAAAGGAAAACACCAAGGGAAAGACAGACAATACAAACTCAGATGTCCAGGCAGGAAGCTCTATAACTGGCAACTAGAGAAGTGTGAGGGGAGAATATAAGGAGGTTGGGAGTGGCAGACAAGAAACAGCTGAGGAGGAGAAGCTACGGATCCCTGATTGAGACAAAAAGGATAGCAAGGCAAACACAGAAATCACTAAGAAACAACGTGATCTTTAGATATAGAGCGCGCAGCCACCCGCTGCGACCTCCTGACCCCGGGTATAACGGAGTCAGACGTGGCTCTAGATACCCTCGTGACAGGTGATCACCCCATATAGACTCCCTGATCACCCCCCTGTCATTGATTACCCCCCTGTCATTGATCACACCCCTGTAAAGCTCCATTCAGACGTCCGCATGATTTTTACGGATCCACTGATAGATGGATCGGATCCGCAAAACGCATACGGACGTCTGAATGGAGCCTTACAGGGGCGTGATCAATGACTGTGGTGATCACCCCATATAGACTCCCTGATCACCCCCCTGTCATTGATTACCCCCCTGTCATTGATCACACCCCTGTAAAGCTCCATTCAGATGTCCGCATGATTTTTACGGATCCACTGATAGATGGATCGGATCCGCAAAACGCATACGGACGTCTGAATGGAGCCTTACAGGGGCGTGATCAATGACTGTGGTGATCACCCCATATAGACTCCCTGATCACCCCCCTGTCATTGATTACCCCCCTGTCATTGATCACACCCCTGTAAAGCTCCATTCAGATGTCCGCATGATTTTTACGGATCCACTGATAGATGGATCGGATCCGCAAAACACATACAGGCGTCTCCCTGGAGCCTTCCAGGGGGGGTGATCACCCCATATAGACTCCCTGATCACCCCCCTGTCATTGATCACCCCCCCTGTCATTGATCACCCCCCCTGTCATTGATCACCCCCCCTGTCAGGCTGCATTCAGATGTCCGTATGATTTTTACGGATCCACGGATACATGGATCGGATCCGCAAAACACATATGGACATCTGAATGGAGCCTTACAGGGGGGTGATCAATGACAGGGGGGTGATCACCCCATATAGACTCTCTGATCACCCCCCTGTCATTGATCACCCCTATGTCATTGATCACCCCCCTGTCATTGATCCCCCCTCTGTAAGGCTCCATTCAGACATTTTTTTGGCCCAAGTTAGCGGAAATTATTATTATTTTTTCTTACAAAGTCTCATATTCCACTAACTTGTGTCCAAAAATAAAATCTCACATGAACTCACCATACCCCTCACGGAATCCAAATGCGTAAAATTTTTTAGACATTTATATTCCAGACTTCTTCTCACGCTTTAGGGCCCCTAGAATGCCAGGGCAGTATAAATACCCCACATGTGACCCCATTTCGGAAAGAAGACACCCCAAGGTATTCCGTGAGGGGCATATTGAGTCCATGAAAGATTGAAATTTTTGTCCCAAGTTAGCGGAAAGGGAGACTTTGTGAGAAAAAAATAAATAAATAAATTTCTGCTAACTTGTGCCAAAAAAAAATATTTCTATGAACTCGCCATGCCCCTCATTGAATACCTTGGGGTGTCTTCTTTCCAAAATGGGGTCACATGTGGGGTATTTATACTGCCCTGGCATTCTAGGGGTCCTAAAGCGTGAGAAGAAGTCTGGGATCCAAATGTCTAAAAATGCCCTCCTAAAATGAATGTGGGCCCCTTTGCGCATCTAGGCTGCAAAGAAGTGTCACACATGTGGTATCGCCGTACTCAGGAGAAGTTGGGGAATGTGTTTTGGGGTGTCATTTTACATATACCCATGCTGGGTGAGATAAATATCTTGGTCAAATGCCAACTTTGTATAAAAAAATGGGAAAAGTTGTCTTTTGCCGAGATATTTCTTTCACCCAGCATGGGTATATGTAAAAAGACACCCCAAAACACATTGCCCAACTTCTCCTGAATACGGCGATACCACATGTGTGACACTTTTTTGCAGCCTAGGTGGGCAAAGGGGCCCACATTCCAAAGAGCACCTTTAGGATTTCACAGGTCATTTACCTACTTACCACACATTAGGGCCCCTGGAAAATGCCAGGGCAGTATAACTACCCCACAAGTGACCCCATTTTGGAAAGAAGACACCCCAAGGTATTCCGTGAGGGGCATGGCGAGTTCCTAGAATTTTATATTTTTTGTCACAAGTTAGCGGAAAATGATGATTTTTTTATTTTTATTTTTTTCCCTTACAAAGTCTCATATTCCACTAACTTGTGACAAAAAATAAAAACTTCCATGAACTCACTATGCCCATCACGAAATACCTTGGGGTGTCTTCTTTCCAAAATGGGGTCACTTGTGGGGTAGTTATACTGCCCTGGCATTCTAGGGGCCCAAATGTGTGGTAAGAAGTTTGAAATCAAAATGTGTAAAAAATGACCAGAGAAATCCAAAAGGTGCTCTTTAGAATATGGGCCCCTTTGCCCACCTAGGCTGCAAAAAAGTGTCACACATGTGGTATCTCCGTATTCAGGAGAAGTTGGGGAATGTGTTTTGGGGTGTCATTTTACATATACTCATGCTGGGTGAGAGAAATATCTTGGGAAAAGACAACTTTTCCCATTTTTTTATACAAAGTTGGCATTTGACCAAGATATTTATCTCACCCAGCATGGGTATATGTAAAAAGACACCCCAAAACACATTCCCCAACTTCTCCTGAATACGGAGATACCACATGTGTGACACTTTTTTGCAGCCTAGGTGGGCAAAGGGGCCCACATTCCAAAGAGCACCTTTCGGATTTCACTGGCCATTTTTTACAGAATTTGATTTCAAACTCCTTACCACACATTTGGGCCCCTAGAATGCCAGGGCAGTATAACTACCCCACAAGTGACCCCATTTTGGAAAGAAGACACCCCAAGGTATTCCGTGAGGGGCATGGCGAGTTCCTAGAATTTTTTATTTTTTGTCACAAGTTAGTGGAAAATGATGATTTTTTTTTTTTCTTACAAAGTCTCATATTCCACTAACTTGTGACAAAAAATAAAAACTTCCATGAACTCACTATGCCCATCAGCGAATACCTTGGGGTGTCTTCTTTCCAAAATGGGGTCACTTGTGGGGTAGTTATACTGCCCTGGCATTCTAGGGGCCCAAATGTGTGGTAAGGAGTTTGAAATCAAATTCTGTAAAAAATGACCAGTGAAATCCGAAAGGTGCTCTTTGGAATGTGGGCCCCTTTGCCCACCTAGGCTGCAAAAAAGTGTCACACATCTGGTATCTCCGTATTAAGGAGAAGTTGGGGAATGTGTTTTGAGGTGTCATTTTACATATACCCATGCTGGGTGAGAGAAATATCTTGGCAAAAGACAACTTTTACCATTTTTTTATACAAAGTTGGCATTTGACCAAGATATTTATCTCACCCAGCATGGGTATATGTAAAAAGACACCCCAAAACACATTCCCCAACTTCTCCTGAATACGGAGATACCAGATGTGTGACACTTTTTTGCAAAATTTTACAACTGAAAGTGAAAAATGTCATTTTTTTGCAAAACAATCGTTAAATTTCGATTAATAACAAAAAAAGTAAAAATGTCAGCAGCAATGAAATACCACCAAATGAAAGCTCTATTAGTGAGAAGAAAAGGAGGTAAAATTCATTTGGGTGGTAAGTTGCATGACCGAGCAATAAACCGTGAAAGTAGTGTAGGTCAGAAGTGTAAAAAGTGGCCTGGTCTTTCAGGGTGTTTAAGCACTGGGGGCTGAGGTGGTTAAGAAGCCCTCCTACTCTGCACTCATTACCTGTATTAATTGTACCTATTTGTCACCTTACATCACAAAAAGTGCAACACCAAGCGATCAAAAAGGCATTTGTCCCACAAAATGGTACCAATAAAACCGTCACCTCACCCCAATACAGAAATTGCTTAAAAGTATTAAAAAACTATAGCTCTTAAAACGTGGAGACACAAAAACATCATTTTTTTGTTTCAATATATGCTATTATTGTGTTAAAGTGAAATAAATTTAAAAAAGTAGACATATTAGGAATCGCCGCTTTCGTAACAACCATCTCTATAAAAATGCCACATGACCTAACCCCTCAGGTGAACATCGTAAAAATAAAGTGCCAAAAAAAAAAAAATTTTTTGTTACCTTACATCACAAAAATTGCAACACCAAGTGATCAGAAAGGTGTATGCTCCCCAAAATAGTACCAATCTAACCGTCACCTTATCCTGCAAAAAATGAGACCCTACCTAAGACGATTGGTCAAAATATAAAAAAGCTATGGCTCTCAGACCATTGAGACACTAAAACATCATTTTGGTTTCAAAAATTTAAATAAGAAAAAGTATACATATTAGGTATTGCCACATCCATAACGATCTTCTCTATAAAAATGTCACATGACCTAACCCTTTACAGGTGAACGCTGTAAAAATAAATAAATACAACCAATTTTTTGGTCATCTTGCCCCATAAATTGTAATAATGAATGATCAAAAAAATCATATGTACCCAAAAATGGTACCAATAAAAATGTCAACTCTTTCTGTAAAAACGAGCCCCTGCACAAGACGATCGGCAGAAAAATAAAAAAAGGCGTTCAGAAAATGGAGACACAAAAACATAATATTTTTTTTCAAAAATGCTTTATTATATAAAACTGAAACAAACATACAAAGAAAGTAGACATATTTGATATCATTCCGTCCATAACAACCTGCTCTATAAAAATAGCACATGATCTACCCTGTCAGATGAATCTTGCAAAAGATAAAAAAACGGTGCTAAAACAGCCATTTTTTGGTTACCTTGCCTCACAAAAAACTTAATATAGAGCAATTCAAAATCGTATGTACCCCAAAATAGTACCAATAAAACTGGCACCTTATTCCCTAGTTTCCAAAATGGGGTCACTTTTGGGAGTTCCTACTGTAAGGGTGCATCAGGGGGGCTTCAAATGGGACATGGCATCTAAAAACTAGTCCAGAAAAATCTGCCTTCCAAAAACCATACGGTGCTCCTTTTCTTCTGCACCCTGCCGTGTGCCCTTACATCAGTTTACAACCACATGTGGGCAGGGCTGTCTTTAACGTGAGACAAAAGGGGCAGCTTCTCCGGGCCCAGTTGCTCCTGGGGGGCCCAAGGAAGCTGCCTCTTGAGCCCTGATGCCCACTGCCCACAATTTCATCGTAAAATATCTTGGCTCCGTGTCCCCAAAAACTACCGTAGCAGGCAGGCTGGCTGGGCGCGTAATGTCTCTCACTCCGTCACGCGTCTGCTCTGCCTGCTTCATTAATAAAGTGGGAGGAGCAGGAGCGTGATGGAGTGAGTGACGTTATGCTGCCAGCCAGCCTGCCTGCTACGGATGGTAGTTTGATAGTGAGTACTACAGAGAATTGCGCTACTGCAGAGGATTGCGATACTTTAAGTTAAAGTATTGCAATCCTCTGCAATAGCGCAATCCTTTGTAGGATAATCCAGCTTGCCCTCGCTCCATCTATTAGGTGGAGAGGTTGGGTATAGTCCGAGACACAGGCAAGATGGCGTGGAGTCACATTACTTCCTATCTGGTGTGGCAGGCACCATCTTGGGTATGGGCAGATGCTGGTTTGGTGGGCCTGCGTCACTTCCTATGACTCGTCGCACATTAGTTGCCAGAGACAGGTTACCAGAGGATCCTTCCAACCTATCTGATCTGGAGGGAGGGCTTTTTAAAGTGCCGAACTTTGACGTTCCAGCCAGACATCAAGAGGATACCAAGGTTCTCCCTGTGTGGTTGAGCCCTGGCCCGGCTGCCCAGAAACCTGACACATCTGAAGGGATAAGTAGTTGTGTACATTATATTGAGAATGCAGGGAGGCATTCTTTGGATCCCTTATGCCTTGTTGCATTAGGGATAGGTAATTAACCTTATATGTTATTCCTGTCCTTATATTGCAAGAAGCAGTCAATGCAACACCTGTGCTGAAGATATCCGTCGGCACATTTAAGAGATGTCAAAAATAGGCACCCCATAAGAATACACTAATATCTATATAATTTCTAGCTTCAACAATCCACAAGTATGACTGTATTATATTAAATTCATGACATTGCTATTAACCACCAGTAGATGGCAGCAGAGCGAAAGCTTGAAGAGCAGAGCTACAAACAGCAAAGGGGAACTGAATAACACAGATCTTGGTTTATGGGAGGACAGGATTTACTGCTACATTTCCTGTATCCCCATACTGAAGGTCATATGTTTGTTCATTCCAGGTAAGGGAACACAAATTCAGAGCCATAAATAGGCTAAAATGATGTAAAACACATTCCTATAATCAGCTAAGGCTGCTGGTGATGCAGTGTGAGAATATAAAATAGGCACAAGTGCTAGTGAAGTACAATGAGGTTTCACATGGTACTAATATGTAGTGACTATGATTACTATAGAAGCTGATGTCACTCTATGATATTATACTGCACTATTGATTTACTGTGATGCAGATTAAATAATCCGAGAGCAACTCTCATGTTAATGGTTTAATATCTCTTATAGGAAAGTTATACCTGTTATTGAGAATGTATTATTGAATATAGAGATGTGTATTAATATAGTAGGACAGGATTTGCTGCTACATTTCCTGTATCCCCATACTGAAGGTCATATGTTTGTTCATTCCAGCCCGCTCCCTTCGCACATTGGAATTATTGACCATACTTTCAGCATATGTGCAACAAAATTGGTGGCCCGTACAGGGAGCTGGTGAAGAAGACGCGGTCCCGGAAGTGAAAAAAAAAAAAAAAAACGGTTACACGAAGCATAGAGGAGAAATTAACCCTTGCCGCATCGCCAGCGAACACAAATGGATTTAGAAAGCCTGCAGGATGAAATCAGTGGTCACCTAATCCACTTGCCAGTGGGTGATCTCATCGAGATTTGCCAATTCATCAAAGCCCCTGAAGCCAGCATGGTGAAAGGAAAAACCCGGCGCCATTTTATGCAGATAATTAATGAGGTAATAGATGAACTGGTCGAAGCTGAAAGTGAGGAGGCGGTGACACAATTTCTGCAAGCCACAAAGGGATTCATTAGCGAACTAGAGAAGAAGAGGGACAATGCGGAAGTCCCAAGCTTCAGTGAGAAAGACCCTCAATCAGAACAACAATTGGCCGACTTAAAGTGACAGTATCACACTATGCAGGAGAGGTTCCAGGAAACGTCCAGAATAATGGAGGAACAGATTAGAGAGCTGAGTACCAGAAGTAAAGACTCAAGTAACAGTCAGCCAAAACCAGTGCCAGTCCCGATTACTCAGAGACTACACCATGGTAGCTTGCCAGAGGTGACAATCAGAAAAGACTTCAAGATCACAGGCCAGATTGGAGAAAAAGAGCATAAGGATAAGCTGTCCTACATTAACTTAATGCACCAAATCGACCTGGAACTACAGAAAGGATATCCTGAGACTGAGATTATTGAAGCAGTGGTCAAAGCTATTAGCCCTGGCCTAAGCCTTAGAGGTATGCTGGAGATGAAAAATGGACTGACTCTAGTGCAACTTAGACGAATCTTGAAAAGTCACTACAAGGAAGAGACTGCCTCAGAACTGTACCAGCAACTCCTTAATATTTCCCAGAAAAGCGACGAGACTCCACAGAATTTCCTGTTCAGAGCTATTGAATTGAAAGATCAGCTGCTATTCGTCTCCCAAGGTGAAGGCTTGGAAGAACATTTTGGGACTGAGCTGATCCAGAGGAAATTTCTAAGATCAGTAGGCACTGGACTAAGAAATGACCACATCAAATTCCAATTAAAGCAGTATTTAGATGACCCTTCAATTCCAGATGAGGTGCTCATAGAGAAAACAAATGAAGCCGCTAATATGGAGATTGAAAGGGAACAGAAGCAAAAGAAAGCTCAACATAGCAGTTCAACCAAAGGCAAAGAATGTCAGTCTAACACCTTACAGTGTCCTCAGGAACCAAGCATCCTGACAACAACTGCCAACACCACACCTTGGTCTCCACCACAGGCAAGTAGCCCAACAATTCAACAGCTATCGAAGAGCAACTCTGACCTGGAAAAGCTGATTCTGCAGATGCAAAAAGAGATGATAGAGATGAAGACACTCCTCCAAGATTCAAGGACCCAACGAGACCGTGAATCCCGAGGGCCTCAGGCAACAGTGGGTACGAGTAATGGATGTTGTCAATCCTGTAAAAGGGCTGGTCGGACAAGTACCTGCGATCATTGCTTCAACTGTGGACGATCTGGACATAGAGCAAGATATTGCCAAACACCCAGACCAAACCATTTAAATGGGAGAGGGTTGCTGTCAAGGGACCGACAGTAACCTGCACTAGTACCAACCATGTGTCCCAAAGTGCATCCCCTGTAGGTAGCAAGCCAGCAAGCTTCAAAACAACGGCTGGTAGGGGAAATCCAGACTCTGTTCAAAGAGTGCCCAACTGCTATACCCAAAGATGCCTTCAGATGGCTGAGCAAGTACCAACTCACGTGGATGGCGTGACCATGAGACAGAACCACAAGCTATTGAGTCTCGTTGGGAAAAGGTGCCTTGTGAACTATGAAATAAACAATACTCCTGTCCAAGCCCTATGGGACACTGGCTCCCAGGTGAGCATCATCAATGAGAACTGGAGACAGCGGGTTCTGTCACATACAGTGCTCCGATCTTTGGAGGAATTGCTGGGGCCAGAAGTCCTCTGTGGGAAGGCTGCCAATGAGACTGAAATTCCTTTCTCCGGCTGGATTGAGGTAGTTTTTCAACTAACAGCGGGATGCAATAACACCAAGCAGCTAGTAGTGCCACTTGTGGTATCATCAGATGAGAAAGTCGCAGAGATGCCAATCATTGGATATAATATCATAGAAGAACTCTACAAGGAGACAGCTGCCAAAGGAAGGAGAACCATTACAGGGTTCGTGGACCTACTAGGAGCCGCCTTGGAGTTGCCGACCCCCAAAGTAGAAGTCCTGGTGAGTCAACTACAAGCCAGCCTGAGAGAAACTGGTGGTACCGTACTAAAGATAGGTACAAAGAACCAAAGGATTCCGGCAAACACTGTGACGTGTGTCAGATGTAGGGCTCACGCCAAATCAGCCTTGCAAGAGCAGACGGTCTTGTTTATACCTGATGAGATTCAGGATCTGCCAGAAGGAATGTATATCGGGGAAACATTAGTGTCACTTAATAAGGGACAGTTTTCCAAACTATCCATCCCGGTTTGGAACACCACCCAGCGAGACATTATCCTGCCAAGTCAGACCAGGATTGGGTGCCTCGAACCCATCAAGACAACATACCCAGCTCAGGTGAAACCAAAAGAATCAGTGCGTGTTGCCACTCACCCAGTGACTTATAGTCTACAGTCATCCAGATCAGGGCCAGAAGGTCGAATTGACAATTTAAACACAAGTCAGTCACTGGTAAGTTATGCTCATCAAGAACACTGGGATCCACCAGTACCTATAGGACACCTTTCCGAGGAAGATCAACAGATAGTCAAGGCAATGCTAAGGGAAGAATGCCACGCCTTTGCTAAAGATGATTCTGACATTGGATGCATCCCTTCCCTACAATTACAACTGCAGACAATACACCAGTTAGAAGAACTTACATGTCAGTGCCAAGGCCACTACACCAGGAGGTGAAAGAATATCTGCAGGATCTTCTGAACCTTGGATGGATCGCAGAGTCAAAATCATCATACTCTTCACCATTGTGTGTGTGAGAAAGAAGGATGGTAGTTTAAGACTGTGTTGCGATTACGGGGAATTGAACCAGAAGTCCATCCCTGACCGCCATCCAATCCCTAGGCTCCAAGACATGCTGGACAGCCTAGGAGAAAGTTCATGGTTTTCTGTGCTAGATCAAGGAAAAGCCTACCATCAAGGATTTGTGGAAGAATTCAGTCGACCACTGACTGCCTTCATCACAGCTTGGGGTCTGTATGAGTGGATCAGAATACCCTTTGGCCTTAGTTCTGCGCCAGCTGAATTCCAACGCGGCATGGAAACTTGTCTAATGGGACTGAGAGATGAGGTCTGTCTGCCATAGCTACATGACAACCTGGTTCACAGCAGATCATTCAAAGAAAATGTGGAACATGTCCGGTTGGTACTGCAACGGTATCAGAAACATGGAGTAAAGTTAACAGCGAGGAAATGTGAACTTTTCAGAAACAAAGTCAGATTCTTAAGTAAAATCGTGTCCAAAGATGGCCATTCCATGGATCCAGCAGACATTGCACCTGTCCTGGCCTTGAGGAACAACCAGCCAAAGACTGTTGGAGAACTCAGGAAGTTATTAGGATTCATTTCCTACTATCGCCCTTACATCCAAAACTTTTCCAGGATTGCAAAGCCCCTGTATGACTTTCTATCAGCGGATAAAACACCCACCATAACGTCAGTGCCAGCTCAACAATCTAAGACGAGGAAGAAGCCATCACCAAAACTAAAAGGTCAACTACCTTCTCATCAGTCTATAGTCTGGACTGACCACCACCAGGCAGTGCTGAACCAGATCATTGACGTCTTAACTCATCCTCCAGTTATGGGTTACCCTGACTACAGCAAACCCTTTGTTCTGCACTGTGATGCCTCTCAAAAAGGACTAGGAGCTGTGTTGTACCAAGAGCAGGAGGAAAATTTGAAAGTAATTGCTTATGGGTCTAGGACTCTAACACCTGCTGAGAAAAACTATCACATGCATTCAGGAAAGCTAGAATTCCTTGCGATGAAATGGGCCATATGTGAAAGGTTCCGAGGATACCTATACTACTGTCCATCCTTTGTAGTGTATACTGACAACAATCCACTAACCTATGTCCTAACTACTGCCAAACTTATTGCAACAGGCCATCGATGGGTTGCAGAACTCGCTGACTTCAATTTCACTATCAAGTATCATCCAGGAAAGATAAATGCAGATGCAGATGTACTCTCTCGTATGCCACTAAGTCCTGAACAATACATGCAGCAGTGTTCACAAGAAGTCAACCCCAAAGTCATCAATTGCATAACCCAAGCACTTCACAAGCAACAGAAAGAAGAAACGCCTTGGCTGTGTCCAATAACCATCGCGGGTACAACGTCAACAATAGATGGTACCCAGAAGAAGGTAGCTCAAATACCTAAAGAGACCATAAGCACAGCACAAAAGGAAGACCCAGTGATCGGGCCAGTGTGGAAGTACAAAAATCAAAACAGGTTCCCATCAAAACAAGAACGACAAGGTGAGCAGCTTGATCTCTTTATACTAATGAAACAGTGGACCATATTGTACCTTGACGAGGATGGAATTTTGAGACGGAAAACACCCTCAGGTTCTCAACTAGTGTTACCCAAGCTGTATCATTCACTGGTGTTGAGAGAATTACATGAAGAAATGGGTCACTTAGGAGTGGAAAGAACTGTAAACTTGATCAGAGAAAGGTTCTTTTGGCCGCATATGCAGAGAGACGCTGAGCAATACATTAACCATCAGTGCACCTGCCTGAAAGATAGACGCCCTAATAAGCCTACCAGAGCCCCATTGAGCAATATTGTCACCACTTATCCCTTTGAGATGCTCTCCATCAATTTCCTCCATCTGGAAACATGCAAAGGAGGTTATGAGTACATACTAGTAGTAATAGACCACTTCACCAGGTTTGCTCAGGCCTATGCAACCAAAAACAAGTCAGCAAAGACTATTGCCGATAAGATATTCAATGATTTTGTCTTGAAATTTGGATTTCCTACCAGAATTCACCATGACATGGGAAAAGAATTTGAAAATCTGTTATTCTTGGCATTAGGGAAACATTGCCACATTCAGAACTCTCATACAACTCCGTATCATCCGGAAGGAAACGGCCAATGCGAAAGATTCAACCGAACTCTGTTGTCTATGCTTCGGACCCTGTCACCAGATTCAAAGAAAGACTGGAAGAACTCACTTGCCCAGGTAATACATGCATACAACTGCACCAAAAGTGAAGCGACGGGGTACTCTCCATTTTTCCTACTGTTCGGGAGATCTCCAAGATTATCAATAGACAGCATGTTTGACAGCCCAGTAACAGAAAAATATAAGAATTACTCTGAGTATGTAAAAACATGGACAGAGAGGATGACTGAAGCCTATCAGGTTGCTTCAAAGGTAGCTACCCAAGCTGCACAAAGAGGGAAAGAGCACTATGACAAATTCATGGAGTAGAACTTTCACCTGGCAGTAGAGTCCTTGTAAGAAACCTTTCTGAAAGAGGAGGACCAGGAAAACTGAGATCGTTCTGGGAAGACACTGTACATGTTGTCCTGAGGAAAAAGTCTGAAGATAGCCCAGTGTATGAAGTCAAGCCAGAAACTGGAAAGGGCCGAACAAGAATCCTGCACCGTAATTTGTTATTGCCTTGTGATTACTTACCCGTTGACCAAGGTCAGCAGATACCTAACAGACCAAGCACTAAAAGACGAGACCAAGTTTCAAAGACTTATCAACCAGTGACATTATGCCTGCTAAAGGACAATTGTTAGGAAAAGAAAAACGTGTTTGATCTCCTCTCTTTTTATAGACAAATATATCTGAAGAAATATCAGAAGAGGAATCAGATCTTGAACAAGAGCAATGGAGTTCATTCATCCCTGCAACTCTGAGAAATCACACAAAGGGAAGATATAGAACTGAATCCTGAAGCAGCAGAGTTCCATCCTTGCCAGTTGGAAACAAATGAGGGAAGTACAGAGGAAGCTACAATGGAAACTGCAGAGAATGAGCCAGTGATTCCGCCTGAACACATTACATGTCTAGTAGGAGACACAGAAGAAGGAAATGCTTCACCAGAAAACCCAACAGAGACAGTTGACAGCAATGAAGGCGAGTTCGAGGATGCTTCAGATGCCTTACCGCTACGCCGTATACAACACAGCAGAACCAGGAGACAGCCAAAAGTTCTGACTTTTGACACTTTGGGTCAACCTAGTAGTGTTGCCAGGAATGCAGCAGTAAAGGTTATAGACTGTGTTTATACCCCACAAGTTTACCCTAACTGGTATCTAAGCCCAGACCTTTTTGCTGAGGACTCTAAAAATTGGTAACCGTATCCATGTCTTCAATGCTATGGTTTATTATAATCTTCTTATGTTGAAAATGTTAAATGTTATGTTCTGTGGTTAACAAAAGGAACTTTCTTGCACTCTTACTGCAGACACTCCAAGTAGAATAACCTTCAAACAATGAAAACTAGGTAAAGAGAAAAAAAAAAAAGAGGACAAAAGTAATAAGGTGTCCCCTAGTTTTATATAAATTCTTACCTTCACAATAACATGCACAAATCTGTGTTAAAGGGGTTTGTACTAGCTAGCTAAAGGCAACAATATTCCCCCAGGCTTCATAGCGCTGTGGGCCGGGTGGGAAACTGTGACATAACTGGGAGTAGATGTCGCAAGGAGGACAGTTCTTCAAGTAAATCTGTTACTATTGAACCTTGGCTCCCCATGATTGTGGAAGATGAGCAAGAGAATTATGATTCTCATACTAAAGTCTGCGTATGTCGAGGACGACATAAAATTTTGTGGGGGAGGGTGTAAGAGATGTCAAAAATAGGCATCCTATAAGAATAAACTAATATCTATATAATTTCTAGCTTCAACAATCCACAAGTATGACTGTATTATATTAAATTCATGACATTGCTATTAACCACCAGTAGATGTCAGCAGAGAGAAAGCTTGAAGAGCAGAGCTACAAACAGCAAAGGGGAACTGAATAACGCAGATCTTGGTTTATGGGAGGACAGGATTTACTGCTACATTTCCTGTATCCCCATACTGAAGGTCATATGTTTGTTCGTTCCAGGTAAGGGAACTCAAATTCAGAGCCATAAATAGGCTAAAATGATGTAAAACACATTCCTATAATCAGCTAAGGCTGCTGGTGATGCAGTGTGAGAATATAAAATAGGCACAAGTGCTAGTGAAGTACAATGAGGTTTCACATGGTACTAATATGTAGTGACTATGATTACTATAGAAGCTGATGTCACTCTATGATATTATACTGCACTATTGGTTTACTGTGATGCAGATTAAATAATCCGAGAGCAACTCTCATGTTAATGGTTTAATATCTCTTATAGGAAAGTTATACCTGTTATTGAGAATGTATTATTGAATATAGAGATGTGTATTAATATAGGAGGACAGGATTTACTGCTACATTTCCTGTATCCCTATACTGAAGGTCATATGTTTGTTCATTCCAGCCCGCTCCCTTCGCACATTGGAATTATTGACCATACTTTCAGCATATGTGCAACACACAGGTGGGATGAATGTATCCTCCTATGCAGTAGATGTCTGGATCAGTTTAGTGGCTAACAATAGTGTGTTGTGGTTATGCATTTTATTGCTGAGGTGATCTGTGATGTCCTTGCACATCGCACATTACTTTGAGTTGTATGTGGATTTTTTTTTTGTGTGTGTGTGTTATGGTGGAGGGCGTGATTGCATGCTATGGTGTGGGAAGGCGGGATTAAAGATGGCCCTGCATGTGGGGTGTTTCTGTAAACCTCAGAACCAGGGTAATAAATATTGAGTTTGGCTGTTAACCCTCGATTTGTTAAAGAAAAAACTGGATTAAAATGGAAAATCTGCCAAAAAAGTAAAATTTAATCTCCATTTTCACCTGTGTGAAGTTGGCACCCCACGTTTTTAAATTTCAAAAAGAAATACACCATTCGTTTGTGCTGCGTTCGTGCTGGTTTGTGCTGCAAAAATAAACGTTTGCGCCGCTTTGGTTTTCAAGATATTGCGCGCTTGATTTGCTGAAACCCCGCCCACTTTCCACCCCATGTTTTTAAATTTAAAAAAGAAATACACCATTCGTTTGTGCTGGTTTGTGCCACAAAAATGAACGTTTGTGCCGTTTTGGTTTCCGAGATATTGCGCGCTTGATTTGCTGAAACCCAGCCCACTTTCCACCCCATGTTCTTAAATTTCAAAAATAAATACACCATTCGTTTGTGCTGCGCTTGTGCCGCAAAAATAAACATTTGCGCCGCTTTGGTTTCTGAGATATTGCACGCTTGATTTGCTGAAACCCCGCCCACTTTCCACCCCATGTTTTTAACCCTGACCCTAGACCCCCCAGGTGTGCTGCAGCTTGCCCCCCTCCCGCCCCCCCCCCCACAACTTTTTATGGGGCACAAGCATATTATTTTATTTTTTTCTGCGTACGCTGACTGTGGCCGGGACTCTTAGCGTCCGGCCACTGTTAGCGCATCGCACACCCTACCGCTGATCACCTTCGGACGGTTGATCAGTGAGTTCGAATTTTTTTGAAAAAAAAATTTACATTTTTTGGGCTTTTTTTTTTTGGTCTGTTAGGTTTAGGATAAGTTTGCGAACACCCGTCCCCCCACACACACGCACACCAAATAAAGTTTATCACGCACACACACACTCCCCTATGGCCCACAGGATGTTCTCGGCTGAGGAGGCATACGCCCAGCTTGCCTCCGAGTCCGAGAGCCCCAGTGAGGACGAGGATGACCCCACTTTCCTTTTGTCATCCGTGTCCTCCTCATCATCTAGCGATGATGATGAGACCCCAAGGCGGCGGAGACACCGCCAGGCGGAGCAAAGGGACCGCCATGCTAGGGACCCTGTGGCCCACACTAGTACGAGAAGCTCTGGGGATCGTACTAGTTTTCCGGCCCACCAGTTAAGTCCACCGGAGCCCCCTACCGGTGAACTTGTCTGGTATACCCCAGAGCGTTTTGAGCCCGTGATTCCTGATTTTGTAGGCCAACCAGGAATCCAGATTTCCACAGTGGGCTTCACTGAATACGACTACTTTAGTCTTTTTTTCAGTGACCACTTTGTGAATATGATGTTGGAGCAGACGAACCTGTACGCCCAACAGTTCATTGCTCAACACCCAGGCTCCTTTTTGGCTAGGCCCGGTGGCTGGACTCCGGTCTGTGCAGCCAAGATGAGGACGTTTTGGGGCCTCGTGCTGCATATGGGCCTAGTCAAGAAACCTAGTGTCAGGCATTACTGGAGTGGGGACGTTCTCTACCAGACCCCACTTTACAGTACGGCCATGACACGCTCCCGGTTTGAGGCCATCCGGAAATGCCTGCATTATGCAGATAATGCAGCATGTCCCCCCCAAGGTGATCCTGCCTATGACCGCCTGTACAAAATCAGGCCGGTCATCGATCATTTTGGGGCCAAATTTGTGCAGGCCTATGTACCTGGAAGGGAGGTCGCGGTTGATGAGTCTCTCATTGCTTTCAAGGGGAGACTCATTTCCCGCCAGTATGTTCCCTCTAAGCGGGCGAGGTATGGCGTGAAGCTGTACAAACTTTGCGAGAGTACCTCAGGGTACACTTACAAGTTTTGTGTGTACAAGGGGCGAGATTCCCGTATTCAACCCCCAGAATGTCCCCCCACTCTGGGTGTTAGCGGGAAACTTGTATGGGACCTTATGCACCCACTGCTAGATAAGGGTTACCACTTGTACGTGGATAACTTTTATACTAGTATCCCCTTGTTCCTGTCCCTCGCCGCCAGATCCTGGCAACACAGGGACATTCCTTCAGTTCTATGAGGCAGTCCTCAAGGACCTGATCTTTTCTGACCCGGAAAGAGCAGGCCGGAGTACCTCGGGAACTGGAGACGCCCGGATCGTCCCTGGCCAACACTTTCCAGGTGTGGTCCCCCATACTGGAAAGAAGGGACGGACTCAAAAAAGGTGCAGAGTGTGTCACAGGAAGGGGATACGGAAGGACACCACTACTCAGTGTGACATGTGCCCTCTTCATCCGGGCCTCTGCATTATTGGTTGCTTCAGGGAGTACCACACTTCCATGGAGTACTAAATTTATGTTCCCCTTCCCCAATTTAGCCACTGACAATCGGATAAAAAACTATGGTTCTCAGACTTGAGACACTAAAACGAAAAAAAAATAAATTCAAAAATATTTAGTAAAACTAAAATAAATAAAAAAAGTTGACATCTAGGGTATCGCCGCGTCTGTAAGAATCTGCTCTATAAAAATACCCCATGACCTAACCCCTCAGATGAACATGGTCAAAAAAGAAAATAAAAACGGTGCAACAGTGATGTAAGGTGACAAAAAAAACTTTTTTTTGCACCGTTTTTATTTTATTTTTTGACCGTGTTCATCTTAGGTCATGGGGTATTTTTATAGAGCAGATTCTTGCAGACGCAGCGATACCTAATATGTCTACTTTTTTTATTTATTTTAGTTTTACTAAATATTTTAGAATTTTTTTTTGTTTTTGTTTTAGTGTCTCAAGTCTGAGAACCATAGTTTTTTTTATCCGATTGTCAGTGGCTAAATTGGGGAAGGGGAACATAAATTTAGTACCCCATGGAAGTGTGGTACTCCCTGAAGCAACTGTCAATGCAGAGGCCCGGATGATCAGGGCACGTGTCACACTGAGTAGTGTGACACCAAGCAGACCGCAACTTTTTTGCACCATGCCTGGGTTTTGCGCATGGCGTTATATGGCTTGAGGACTTGATCAGATAGATAAACTCCTCCCATATACCGATTGCAGTTGACGATGCAATCGGGCTTGAGGACCGTTGCCGCAGTACCTCGCACAGGGACAGGGGTGATGCCGTTACCGTGAATTGTGGACAGTACAAGGACATCCCTCTTGTCCTTATATCTGACCAGCAACAGGTTTCCACTGGTAATGGCACGGGTCGCACCCCTGGGGATAGGTACCTGGAGGGGGTGGGTAGGGAGGCTGCATTGATTTTTCTGCACGGTCCCACAAACGGACATGGATCTGGCGGCGAGGGACTGGAACAAGGGGATACTAGTATAAAAGTTATCCACGTACAGGTGGTAACCCTTATCTAGCAGTGGGTGCATAAGGTCCCACACAAGTTTCCCGCTAACACCCAGAGTGGGGAGACATTCTGGGGGTTGAATACGGGAATCTCGCCCCTCGTACACACGAAACTTGTAAGTGTACCCTGAGGTACTCTCGCAAAGTTTGTACAGCTTCACGCCATGCCTCGCCGGCTTAGAGGGAACATACTGGCGGAAAATGAGTCTCCCCTTGAAAGCAATGAGAGACTCATCAACCGCGACCTCCCTTCGAGGTACATAGGCCTGTACAAATTTGGCCCAAAAGTGATCGATGACCGGCCTGATTTTGTACAGGCGGTCATAGACAAGATCACCTTGGGGGAGACATGCTGCATTATCTGCATAATGCAGGCATTTCCGGATGGCCTCAAACCGGGAGCGTGTCATGGCCGTACTGTAAAGTGGGGCCTGGTAGAGGATGTCTTCTAGGGGAGTGTGTGTGTGCGTGATAAACTTTATTTGGTGTGTGTGTGTGTGTGGGGGGACGGGTGTTCGCGAACTTATCTTAAACCTAACACACAAAAAAAAAAAAAAAAATTCTAACTCGCTGATCAACCATCCGAAGTTGATCAGCGGTGGGGTGTGCGATGCGCTAACAGTGGCCGGACGCTAAGAGTCCCGGTCACAGTCAGCGTACGCAGAAAAAAATTAAATAATATGCTTGTGCCCCAAAAAAAGTTGTGGGGGGGAACGGGAGGGGGGCAAGTTGCAGCACACCTGGGGGGTCTAGGGTCAGGGTTAAAAACATGGGGTGGAAAGTGGGCGGGGTTTCAGCAAATCAAGCGTGCAATATCTCGGAAACCAAAGCGGCGTAAACGTTAATTTTTGCAGCACAAACCAGCACAAACGAATGGTGTATTTCTTTTTGAAATTTAAAAACATGGGGTGGAAAGTGGGCGGGGTTTCAGCAAATCAAGCACGCAATATCTCGGAAACCAAAGCGGCGCAAACATTAATTTTTGCGGCACAAACCAGCACAAACGCAGCACAAACGAATGGTGTATTTATTTTTGAAATTTAAGAACATGGGGTGCCAACTTCACACAGGTGCCATTTTCCTTTAATTCTTGTGGAAGTTTTGGGTAACTTGAGGGGTGTAGTTTCTGCAATGGGGTCATTTATGGGGGGTTTCCACTATGTAAGCCCTACAAAGTGACTTCCGAACTGAACTGGTCCTTAACCGCTTAAGGACCGGGTTCATTTTCACCTTAAGGACCAGGCCATTGTGTGAATAACTTTAAAACGCTTTTACTTATCCAGGCCATTCTGAGATAGTTTTTTCCTCACATATTATACTTCATGAAACTGGTAAAATGAAGTAAAAAAAAATTCATTTTATTTATAAAAAGATACCAAATTTACCAAAAATTTGTAAAAATGTGCTATTTTCTAAGTTTCAATTTCTCTACTTCTATAATACATAGTAATACCTCCAAAAATAGTTATTAATTCACATTCCCTATATGTCTACTTCATGTTTTGATCATTTAGTGAATGAAATTTTATTTTTTGGGGACGTTACAAGGCTTGGAAATTTAGAAGCAAATCTTGAAATTTTTCAGAAAATTTCTAAAACCCACTTTTTCAGGACCAGTTCAGGTCTGAAGTCACTTTGTTAGGTCTCTTTCACACAGGCGTTGCGGGAAAATGTGCGGGTGCGTTACGGGAACACCCGCGATTTTTCCGCGCGAGTGCAAAAGATTGTAATGCGTTTTGCACTCGCATGAGAAAAATCGCGCATGTTTTGTACCCAAACCCGAACTTCTTCACAGAAGTTCGGGCTTGGGATCGGTGTTCTGTAGATTGAATTATTTTCCCTTATAACATGGTTATAAGGGAAAATAATAGTATTCTGAATACAGAATGCATAGTAAAATAGCGCTGGAGGGGTTAAAAAAATAAATAAAATTCAACTCACCTTAATCCACTTGCTGGCGCTGCCGGCATCTCGTCTGTCTCCTTCTGTGCTGAACAGGACCTGTGGTGAGCATTCATTCCAGGACCTTTGATGACGTCACTCCGGTCATCACATGATCCATCACCATGATAAAAGATCATGTGACGTACCATGTGATGACCGGAGTGACATCATCAAAGGTCCTGTAACTGTACTTAATGCTCACCACAGGTCCTATTCAACAAAGGAGACAGAAGGAGATGCCGGGCTACGCGTTTAAGTGGACTAAGGTGAGTTAAATTATTTTTTATTTTTTTTAACCCCTCCAGCGCTGTTTTACTATGCATTCTGTATTCAGAATGCTATTATTTTCCCTTATAACCATGTTATAAGGGAAAATAATAATGATCGGGTCTCCATCCCGATCGTCTCCTAGCAACCGTGCGTGAAAATCGCAACTTGCTTGCGGATGCTTGCTATTTTCACGCAACCCCATTCACTTCTATGGGGCCTGCGTTGCGTGAAAAACACACAAAGAGGAGCATGCTGCGATTTTCACGCAACGCACAAGTGATGCGTGAAAATCACCGCTCATGTGAACAGCCCCATAGAAATGAATGGGTCAGTATTCAGTGCGGGTGCAATGCGTTCACCTCCCGCATCGCATCCGCGCGGAATACTCGCTCGTGTGAAAGGGGCCTTAGGCTTACATAATAGAACCCACCCAAAAATGACCCCATTTTACAAACTACACCCCTCAAGGTATTCAAAACTGATTTGACTAACTTTGTTAACCCTTTAGGTGTTCCACAAGAATTAATGGAAAATAGAGATACAATTTCAAAATTTCACTTTTTTGGCAGATTTTCCATTTGAATCAATTTTATCCAGTTACAAAGCAAGGGTTAACAGCCAAACAAAACTCAATATTTATGGCCCTGATTCTGAAGTTTACAGAAACACCCCATATGTGGTCGTAAACTGCTGTACGGGCACACGGCAGTGCGCAGAAGGAAAGGAATGCCATACGGTTTTTAGAAGGCAGATTTTCCTGGACTGTTTTTTTGACACCATGTCCCATTTGAAGCCCCCCTGATGCACCCCTAGAGTAGAAACTCCAAAAAAGTGACCCCATTTTAGAAACTACGGGATAGGGTGGCAGTTTTGTTGGTACTATTTTAGGGTACATATGATTTTTGGTTGCTCTATATTACACTTTTTGTGAGGCAAGGTAACAAGAAATAGCTGTTTTGGCACCGTTTTTATTTTTTGTTATTTACAACATTCATCTGACAGGTTAGAGCATGGGGTATTTTTATAGAGCAGGTTGTCACGGACGCGACAATACCAAATATAACTACTTTTTTTGATTATTTGTTTCAGTTTTACATAACAAAGCATTTAAAAAAATATATGATTTTTTAGTATCTCCACATTCTGAAAGCCATAGTTTTATTTATTTTTTGGGCGATTGTCATGTGTAGGGGCTAATTTTTTTCGGGATGAGATGACTGTTTGATTGCCACTATTATGGGGTGTGTACGACTTTTTGATCGCTTGCTGTTGTACTTTTAGTGATGTAAGGTGACAAATTTTTTTTTTTACGGTGTTCATCTGAGGGGTTAGGTCATGTGATATGCTTATAGAGCCGGTCGATACGGACACGGCGATACCTAATATGTCTACTTTTCTTTGTTTCCATATTTTATCAACTTTTTTTTTCACTTTATTTTTTGTTCCACTTTGGGACTTCATCTTTTGGGGGTCTGATCCCCTTTACAATGCATTCCAATACTTATGTATTGGAATGCCTTGGCTGTATGAGTAATACAGTGTGTATTACTCATACAGCTTCCTGCCTGTGAGATCCAGGGGGCTGAATCTCACAGGCTCTCCCCCGGAAGGCAGCCCCGATGCCTAAGGAATGACCCACAAACGCTGCAAACTGCAGGTTTGAATTGACCTGTGGTTTGCTGCGATCGCCGATATGGGGGGTGGGGGTCACAGGACTTCCCTCGGCATTGTCCCAGAGTGCCTGCTGAATGATTTCAGCAGGCACTCTGTTCCGATCACTGCCCGCCGCGCATCGGTGATTGTAAATACACATGACATACCGGTACGTCATGTGACCCCAACAGGTTAAAAAGTGGGTTTTGGAAGTTTTCTTACAACTTTTAAGAATTGGTTCTAAAATTCTAAGCCTTCTAACGTGATGCCAACATAAAGTAGACATATGGGGAATGTTAAGTAATAAATATTTCATGAGGTATCGCTTTCTGCTTTAAAAGCAAACAAATAGAAATTTTCAAAATTGTGAATTTTTCTAAGTTTTTGGTAAAGTTGAGGTTTTTCATAAATAAAAGGTGAAATATAGTGACTCAGATTTATGACTATCATGAAGTACAATGTGTCATTAGAAAACAATCTCAGAATGGTTTGGATAACTAAAAGCGTTCCAAAGTTATTACCACATAAAGTGAAACATGCAAAGTTAGGCCCCTTTCACACGGGCGAGTATTCCGCGCGGATGCGATGCGTGAGTTGAACGCATTGCACCCACACTGAATCCTGACCCATTCATTTCTATGGGGCTGTGCACACGAGCAGTGATTTTCACGCATCACTTGTGCGTTGCGTGAAAATCGCAGCATGCTCCTCTTTGTGCGTTTTTCACGTAACGCAGGCCCCATAGAAATGAATGGGGTTGCATGAAAATCGCAAGCATCCGCAAGCAAGTGCGGATGCGGTGCGATTTTCACGCACGGTTGCTAGGTGACGATCGGGATGGGGACCCGATCATTATTATTTTCCCTTATAACATGGTTATAAGGGAAAATAATAGCATTCTTAATACAGAATGCATAGTAATTAAGGGCTGGAGGGGTTAAAAAAAAAAAAAATAATAATTAAACTCATCTTAATCCACTTGCTCGCGCAGCCCGGCATCTCTTCTGTCTTCTTTTTTGCTGTGTGCAGGAAAAGGACCTGTAGTGACGTCACTCCGGTCATCACATGGTCCGTCACATGATCTTTTACCATGGTGATGGATCATGTGATGGACCATGTGATGACCGGAGTGATGTCACCACAGGTCCTTTTCCTGCACACAGCAAAAAAGAAGACAGAAGAGATCCCGGGCTGCGCGAGCAAGTGGATTAAGGTGAGTTTAATTATTTTTATTTATTTTTTTAACCCCTCCAGCCCTATTGTACTATGCATTCTGTATTAAGAATGCTATTATTTTCCCTTATAACCATGTTATAAGGGAAAATAATACAATTTACAGAACACCGATCCCAAGCCCGAACTTCTGTGAAGAAGTTTGGGTTTGGGTACCAAACATGCACAATTTTTATCACGCGAGTGCAAAACGCATTACAATGTTTTGCACTCGCGCGGAAAAATCGCGCATGTTCCCGCAACGCACCAGCACCTTTTCCCGCAACGCCCGTGTGAAAGAGGCCTTAGACATGGTCACAGGGTGACGGGGGCATCAATGGCCCTTGGTCATGAAAGGGTTAAAGGGGACCTGTCACCTCTCCTGATATGCCCATTTTAGTAAGTAATTCTATTTGACGTGAAATGATAATTCTGGAACATATATTCTTATGACTTTGTTGTCCGATTCTCCTGTTGATCTTACTAGAGGTTTATGGAGAAAGGTACAGATGGGTGTTACCAGTTGGGGGTGTTTACTTGCACAGCCCAGCATTATCCAAGCCCAGGGCTGCATAGGAACATAATGTCATCTTTAAAGACTCCAATGCTAATGCATTGGAGTCTATGAGAGAAACAATCTAATGATTGTTTGTTATAGTTCCCTATAGGAGGTATAAAAAAAAAAGTGTAAAAAAAAGTTTTAAAAAATATGAAAATTTAAATCACCCCCTTTCCTCAAAATGAAAATAAAAATACATAACAAAAAATAAAAAATAAACATCATTCCAGCACTTATTCCACATGGCAAATTCAGAATGTCCGATTTTTATTTTTTGGTGGCTTCACCACTAAAAGATTTAATAACAAATTATCAAAAAGTCATACATACCCCATCAATGAAAAGTACAGTTCATTCTGCATAAAATGAGCCTTCACACAGCTCCATACACATAACTACAAAAAAGTTATAGCGTTCAGAATATGGCATTGAAAAGAAAAAACTTTTCCAAATGCAAATCGCACACTTGAAATGAACTCTGGACTTTTTTTCTGCTCATTGTAATTTGGATAATGAGGAAATAACACACACCTGGCCATGGAACAGCTGAGAAGCCAATTGTCCCAATACTTTTGGTCCCTTAACAAGTGGGAGGCACATATGCAAACTGTTGTAATTCCTGCACCGTTCACCTGATTTGGATGTAAATACCCTCAAATTAAAGCTGACAGTCTGCAGTTAAAGCACATCTTGTTCGTTTCATTTCAAATCCATTGTGGTGGTGTATAGAGCCAAAAATGTTAGAATTGTGTCGGTGTCCCAATATTTATGAACCTGACTGTAAGTTGTTTATAGGAGGGGAGCTTCTTCTGTCTCCCATCAGCACCCCATGAATGACATTGCAGGTTGCTCATGTCTTGGCATGGCAGCTTGGGGTTTCACCTCCCTAGCATAGCCTGCTGGTGACTGTCAGTATAGCACTGACAGTATAATGCTCTGCAGTGCATAATCAGTTCAGTGTATTATAGAACCGATCAAAAGATCACCTGTCCTCTTGTGGGACAAGTAAATGGTTAAAAAAAATAAAAGCTCCCCCACACATTTGGCATCAATAACAACCCACAGTGCACAATTATCATGTAACTTATCCCATACAGTGAACGTTGTTAAAAAAAAATATATAATAATAATAAGCCAGACTTGCTGTTTTTTGTTTTTTTTATTTTATTTGCTGATTCATCACCAAAAAAAAGAATGCAATAAAAAGTAATCAAAAAGTGTTATGTACCCCAAAATACCATTGAAAACTACAAGTGGTCCCGCAAAAATCCTCACACAACTCAGACAGTTCTGTAGAATGAATAATAAAAAAGGTATGGGTCTTGGGATGCTGTGATGCTAAAACATTTTTTTCTATTTGAAAAAAAAAAAAGAGTTTTTATTAAGTGTAAAAAATAAACTATATGCATTTGGTATTGCTGTAATTATACTGACTCTCAAAAAATGAACGCCGCACAATTTATAATGTAAAAACTCCCCATCCCTCTAAAAAAGTTAATGTTATGTGTACCCCAAAACAAGCCCTCATAAAGCTACATCGACAGAAATATAAAATAGTTATAGCCCCGGGATGCAACAAAGAAAAAGTTTAAAAAAATGCTTGGTCAGACAGGCTGGTCACTAAAGTGTTATTATGGTCTACAAACTCAACAGAAATCAATATATATCAACAAATCTTTTGTAGCCACCTGGAGACTGTCAAAAAGCTGAATTTTGCGTTATTTTAATTGTATCTTTATTTGGTAGCTTGAATGTCCTGTTTTGACTACTCCATGGCTAGAAAAGGCCCAGAGAATGCAACCTTCATAGCCTGGAAACTGTACCAGTGAAAACTACTCATACACCAGATTTTTGACTTTGGAGATGTAACTTATTACCAAGCAAACTTCCATCTGTCCCATCATTCTCTGTAGTCTAGCTGAGCAGCCAGCAAATAGTTAACCTTCGGATTCATTTTTAGCTCAGTGTATTTTTTTTTCTTTCATCGCCTCATAGTAGTTACAGAATTTTATAGAATTTCAGTCTACTTTGAAAATGGTAATATTTATCTGCTGCCTGCTCGGTGTTTACGCGCAGCTTTTACACATTATAAACCATTGCGGATGAGGGAACTGGACGATTCTTTTCACATTATTTCATTAGAAGACCAGCAGACAAAGCTCCAGTCTTACTTTCTGCATCACACCCTTTCACAGCTAAAAGCTCTGGGAGGATATCAAGCAAATCTATTTTTTTTTTCCCCTATCTAAAGACTTGAAAGTCATTTTGGGTCATGTCTGGAGATGTTGGATCTGTTATCATGTAATATATTGCATAAATGAGATGATAATGATCCTTCCCTGCTTGCCTTGATATACTAAAGTACAGCAACAGAAGATAAGCAAACTGCTAAGAGCAGGGGAGAAGCGCCCTACCACATGCACAAACAAGGTAAGTGCTTGTTAGAAATGATATATTGTTACTATACAGATGATTAAGTGTGTGGAGCTGAGCATAATAGCTGGCCTCTGGCACTCCTTGCTCTTGTTTATAGCAGATAATGTTCTAATGCAAGGTAATGTAAGCCCGATAAACCAGAGAACCCTTTATCAGATGAAATGTAGATATTCTAACATCAGTGTGATGCAGCAAAGTCTGCTTTAAAAAAGTCATGTAAGGTACACAAATGTACCACCTATGTAACTCGAGATTTTTTTTATTTATGCAGTAGAGTTACTGTAATATGTGATGGAACATATTTAGTATTAGCTTGTACTGTTTTTTGATAGATTAGATAGAAAGATAGATAGATTTAAACATGGGACCCTCCTTTACCAACATTAATGGTATTACTATTAGATATTCATATGCTTGTAAGGAGACATAAGCCAGGTTCATATACCTCCATTTGGCATCAGTAACCTCCGGCACTCCAGCTGTTGCGAATCTACAACTCTCAGCATGCTCCATTCATTTCTGTGGAAGTTATGAGAACAGCTAAGCAAGTGTGCATGCTGGGTGTTGTAGTTTCACAACACCTGGAGTGCCAGAAGGTTGATGATCCCTGTGGTAGTTTGTGCTGGCAGAGGAGCAGACTACCGGATTTACGGTATCCAACATAGCCGACACTGCCGGGCGCCACCCATGCACTATAATGGAATCCAGCGGTGATTTGGTGGGTTTCTGGCATAAATACCAGCTTTCTGCTGGAAAATACCACTGCATGCAGTGGACGGTGTCCAGCTATGCTAGATACAATAATTTTGGTAGTCTGCTCCTCTACCGGAATGGAGATGTGAAGCTAGTCTTTACTGTTATTTTATATTCTTATAAATGGCACTTGTTTCAGTACAGTTGATCCCATTCTCAAGTGGAAAATATTCAGCACTGTCTGCCTACTTTGCGACTTGTATCCCTCTAAACACAACATAAGTATTTGGTCAGCATTTTAAAACTATTTGTAAGCCAATACCAGGAGCTGGATCTACAGAGAAGAAGTGTAATGGAAAGATTTGTGCCTCTTCTCTGTGTTGGACCCACTCCTGGTTTTGGCTATGACAAATTGCTTGTGCAAAATATTGATCTTACTAAAGTCTTCCATATTTACTGTGATTTCTTAGCATGACACAGGACACTGAGTGGAGCCAGTTTTTCAGCAGCTAGTTGTTACATCAGTCTCTCTGATGACATTTCCAGTCGGCAGCTCTAGCGGCCGTCAGTTTTTACACTGCTAGCTGATTGGATGGTCTTTTATATGATCCACCCCTCATGAGGCAGTTGCTCTCATACCTAAATGTGCAATATTACCTTACCGTGTCTTCTGTCCCCACACATATTTAGCATTTACCTTCTTGGCACCTATTACATGCTACTAGGACTTTATGAATAACCATGTGTGAACAAGCATTAAACTACTCAACACATTTCAAATACGTGTTCTAAATAATCATTATTGGAATGCAATTTTATAAAATCCTATATAAAGTGTGTACAAATAGTTGAGTTCAGGCTTCTTATCTGTTGAGAAAAAGGGGGTCAGCCAGCACATCCCAAAGTGCAGGGGCACGTTGCTATGGCTGAGAACAAGACTGTTAAACAAAACATGCAATGCAACAGCTCACTGCAAACCAAATAAAGTACAAAATTGCATCATAATTGCAAATGCTGAACTAATAAGTTAGAGATACTTGGCAAATCGTTTTGTACAAAATTATTTGAGCCCGTCTGCCGAACGTCAAGGCAATCTCTAGTTAGACGGGTTCCTAACACAAAATATACCTGTTATGTGCCATAGCGGCTATCATATAATTCAGAAAGTGCAGGTTCCACTTACATGCTGGATCCGCCTGAATTTCTGTCATTTTCGGTGCCAAAATGGCCTCCATTATATCCAGGGAAAGCAGTTACCAGCATGCATGCCGGGCCCACTACACACCACCCCTGGCGCCACATGGTCACCAAGGACTGCAATGAGAGTCCACATACTATCTCTCTCCTGGTGCCATGCTGGTAACTGCTTTCCCTGGATATAATGGAGGCCATTTTGGCACCGAAAATGACAGAAATTCAGGCGGATCCAGCATGTAAGGTATATTTTGTGTTAGGAACCCGTCTAACTAGAGATCGCCTTGACGTTCGGCAGACGGGCTCAAATAATTTTGTACAAAACGATTTGCCAAGTATCTCTAACTTATTAGTTCAGCATTTGCAATTATGATGCAATTTTGTACTTTATTTGGTTTGCAGTGAGCTGTTGCATTTCTTATCTGTTGAGCATAGTGGTAAAGATCATATTGCACCTTTGTTGCTGCTGCACTTTGCATCAAATTGCGGACCCATTCATTTCTATGGGGCCACACAATGTGCGGCCTCGATCTGTAAATGCGAGCCCGCACTTCCGGGTCTGCATTTCCATTCCCGAAAAAAAATAGAACATGCCCTATTCTTGTCCACAGTTGCGGACAAGAATAGGCATATTCTATTAGTGCCAGTGATGTGCGGTCCACAAAATGCGGAACGCACATTGCCAGTGTCCGTGTTTTGCGAATCTGCGGATTTGTGGATCCACAAAACACACACGGATGTGTGAATGGACCCTAAATGTGGTACAGCTCGCCATAAACCCTCATGTATTTTTTTTTTTTAATCCTCTTAAGGTACTTTCACACTAGCGTTATTCTTTTCCGGCACTGAGTTCCGTCCTAGGGGCTCAATACCGGAAAAAAACTGATCAGTTTTATCCCCATGCATTCTGAATGGAGAGTATTCCATTCAGGATGCATCAGGATGTCTTCAGTTCAGTCTTTTTGACTTTTCAGGACGGAGCTAATACCACAGCATGCTGCGGTTTTATCTCCGCCCAAAATTCCTGAACAGTTGACGGAATGCTGAATCCGGCATTTTTTCCCATTGAAATGCATTAATACCTGATTCAGCCTCGAGTGTTCCGGCAAAACGGATCCGGCATTGCGGTCTGCGCATGCTCAGACCGCAAAATATTTGAAAAAAATAAATGCCGGATCTGTTTTTCCAGATTACACCGGAGAGACGGATCCGGCATTTCAATGCATTTGTCATACGGATCAGGATCCTGATCCATCTGACAAATGCCATCAGTTTGCATACGTTTTGACGGATCCGGCAGGCAGTTTCCGGCGACAGAACTGCCTGCCGGAATCCTCTGCCACAAGTGTGAATGTACCCTTAGCCGTACTTCTTTTATAGCTAATTAAACACTGTCAAGGTAGTAATAAAAAGTGTGAAAAACGTTATAAAGTTGGTGCTCACCATGCAGCTGTCTTCAGGCACTCTTTACTGCTGTTCATATCAGATAATGGTTTATTACAAGGCACCATTCAGGTAAAACCATTCGGAGAACCTTTTATCAGCTGAAACTTGTATATTTATTCTGACATCAATGTGATGCAACACAAACTGCATTAAAAAGTTATGCGTCAAGCACGTATGCATTGGATACTATACAGTTAAAGATGCTCTATCATCTGTCTAAGTTATCAGCAGATATTTTTATGTACACAGTTTATACTCCACGATTTTAACACAATATGCAACACAATTCTGACACATTGGCCCAGACTTACTAACGTTTGCAGTGTTTTCTGACACAATTCTTGTATAAAATTCTGTCTCAAAGTAAGCCAATCTAGTTGGTATAGACTTAAGGTGGACAGGGCCGCTGATAGGCCAGTACAGCTGGCCCAGTTGTACCGGGCCCGGCTGGCAGGGGGGCCCGGGCAGCCTCGACATAACCAATTAATGTTTTAAAAAAAAAAAAAAAAAAACCTCCACAGCCCTGACCGCTAGTCAAACGCCGTCGTACCCCCCCCCCTGCTTTCTACGTTTTTTGTTTTTTTTAAATCGCCGCTCAGTACCTGCCTGCTTGCTCCGTTTGTATGCGGCAGCAGGTAGGGACTATTTCCTCTGTTTCGGGCGCGGAAGAGTATCTCTTCTCTTCTCTCTCCCGCGCCCGCTCCTCTGCTCTGCTCAGTCTGCTCTGCAGAATCAAGTCCCGGCCAGCTTGTCCTTCCCTGGCGCCGCGGAGTGATTCTTCTCCCTCCGCGGCGCCAGGGAAGAGAGTGAGAGAAGGAAAAGCACCACTGGCAGTGAAGAAAGGAAAAAAAATAAAAAAATTTGTGACACTCCAGGCAGCGAATCCAGGAATCCAGGGAGGCAGACAGCACAGCAGCCAGCGCTACTACTACAGTCTATCTACAGTGAAGGAGGAAGTGACTCTGTCCTGGGGCCAGGAATCAGGATAACAGGTATGAATGTACTTGTTTGGGGGGGGGGGGGTCAAGATCTACTGTCTGCAGGCTCACTCTAATTATTATTTCAGGCCTGGCTACCCCACTGTAGTTGAGTTGTCTACAGTAAACTATCTTTAACGAGACCTGGCTTGTTGTTTTTTTTCCACCTTTATCATTTGTTTAATCTTCCTAATTTTTTCAAAATACCACTTCATTTATTCATTAATGTTTTTTTATTACATATTGATATTAAAGAGGTCTGTTCTCATCTGAAAACAGTATTTATTTTGGATAATAAAACTTATAACTGGCTGGAGAAAAATAAATATCACTTGTAGACAAATCTGCATGTTGTTTCAAGGCGGCGTCTGGGGAGGGGCCAAGGGCGGGGCCAGGGGTGTGGCTGAAGGAGGGATCAGGGGGTGGAGCTGAAGGGGGCCCCGTCATGTATGCTGTACGGGGCGCCATGATTTCTATCAGCGGCCCTGAAGGTGGATATAGATGTCCAGACCTTAGGTAGATTATCGGGAACGAGCATTCCTGCGATCACTCGTTCCCGGCAATCTGCCCATGTAAAGATGCCGCAGATCACCGGATGAAGGAGTGAAACACGTTCATGCAGGCACCTAAATTATCGTTTCTGGCCAGCAGATTGTGCTGTCTGAACGATCTGCTGCCCAGAAACAATGCAGCTGCATCAGGATCCCTCCTCCTGAGGCCTCATTCACATTTCCATTTTTTCACTGACGTGTGCTGTCCGTATTTTCTGCGGACAGCGCACGTACCCAATGAATTAAATATTGCAGTATTTTTTTACTGAACTTCAATGGGGCTGTGCAGATGAGCGGTGATTTTCACGCCTCACTTGTGTGTTGCGTGAAAATCGCAGCATGTTCTATATTCTGCGTTTTTCACGCAACACAGGCCCCATAAAAATGAATGAGTCTGCGTGAAAATCGCATAGCATCCGCAAACAAGTGCGGATGCAATGCGATTTTCACGCATGGTTGCTAGGTGATGATGTTAGTATATTGATAAAAGTCAATTTACTGTTTACTGTAATATTTTCCCTTATAACATGGTTATAAAGGAAAATAATGTTGTTCTTATTACAGAATGCTTACTAAAATGTTGCTTGAGGGGTTAAAAAAAGAAATTAATTAACTCACCTCATCCTGTTGTTCGCGCAGCCGGCATCATCTTCTTTCTTCTTCTTTCAGGACCTGCAAAAGGACCTTTGATAATCGCGTTCACCGTGTGGTGATGTCAGCGCAGGTCCTGCTGAATGAATATAGAAGGATTTCTATCTAGCTTTATTGAATACAAACAAATACATAGACATAAATATAGCAGCAGTCGATACTCCAAAAGAGGGTATAAAGGTCGCTGCAGAGTCAGTGTACACAAATCCACCTATATCAAAAGTCAAATAAATGATTATGCACCCAACACTTACAATCGCCATATAGAAAAAGCTCAAAAGAGCCAGTTAATAGCTTAGACGTAGTGCTATGGGGATCATGTGATTACATAGCAATAACACCTACATATGGATTACAGACTGACTCTGCAGTGTCCTCTTCCCAAATCCTTTTCACCCTAAGTCCAAGTTTGAGGAACGGGTGCGGACCCATTAATTTTCAATGGGGCCGGAACGGATGCGCAATTCAGTTCCTGAAAAAAAATAGAAAATGTTGCAGACAAGAAAAGGCATTTTGGATTATAGTGCCAGCGATGTGCGGTCCGCAAAATTCGGAACACACATTGGCGGTGTCCTTGTTTTGCGGATCTGCAATTTGTGGATCTGCAAAACACTTACGGACGTGTGAATGGAGCCTAAGGCTTCTTCCGGGGATGAAGAAGAAGCCACAAAAATAGTTACAAGTCCCCTTTTTGGAACTATTTAGGAGTGGCGATTGTATGACAGGGGCCGGTATTCCGCCCCGATGCATTTACTATCTTTTACGCCTGAAAACAGGCATAAAAGAGGAGTAAAAACGACTCCCGTCAGGGCCCGAGTAGTTTTTACTCCAGGAGCATGGACTGCTGGAGATGTTCTTAATTCATAAATTAGGCTAATCCTCTGCCAGTGTGGAGGAGTTCCAAAGATTGGTGTAAAAAGCTGGTCTTTGTAAATGACCCCCGATATATACACCTGATAACATCTGTCATAGGGTACACGGCGGTACCAATACACCTTGCAATAATCGAAAAAAACAACTGATCCTACCACATCCAGGGTTTCGCTGGCTTGTTGGCATGACATCCGTTGGAACTATAGCAAGGTCGCTGTTGAATAACCACAAAACAGGGGAATCCCTAGAAGGGGATGCTGTACTGGCCTGTAAGACCAAGCCATCTCAATGGTATGACAGGGTAATCTAGGGCATTGTTTTCTCCTTAGTCCTAGTACACGGTGGTTATGCCCACATTGTGCCTCCTTACAGTACTAATGTCCACATTGTGCCCCCTCATAGTAGTATTATGCATATTGTAACCCTTCACAGTAGTAATATCCACATTGTGCCCCCTCACAGTACTAATGCCCACACTGTGCCCCTTTACAGTAGTAATATACACATTGTGCCCCCTCACAGTACTAATTCCCACATTGTGCCCCCTCACAGTAGTGATGCCCATATTTTGCCCCCTCACAGTAGTAATGGCTACATTCTGCTCCCTCACAGTAGTTATACCCACATTGTGACACTTCACAGTAGTTATGCCTACATTGTGATCCTCACAGTAGTAATGTGCACATAGTGCCCCCTCACAGTAGTTATGCCCACGTTGTGCCCCCTCACAGTAGTTTTATCCACATTGTGCGCCATCACAGTAATAATGCCCACATTGTTCCCAGTCACAGTAGTTATGTCCACATTGTGCCTCGTCACATTAGTAATGCCCACATTGTGCCCTGTCACAGTAGTTATGCCCACATTGTGCCCCCTCACAATAGTTATGTCCACAATGTGCCACCTCACAGTAGTTATGCCCACATTGTGCCTCTCACAGTAGTAATGCCCACATTTTGCCCCTTTCAGCAGCTCCCTCTCCATTAATAAAGTAAAAAAAAAACTGTGAATGCTCACCTGTCTCCCTGATGATCGCGCACATCCGGTGTTCCCCAGCAGCAGCACGATGCAGTCACACACACATCTTACTGCTGTAGGGGGAATGCATAGGCTGATTCACAGTTTGCATGCCCCTCCCACACAGTCCACCATCACATTGTGTGGACTGCTGGGGGTGGAATAGCTGAGCTGAACAGCTCCTTGCTTTACCATATAAAGCAACTGCCCGGGCGCCCCCTCATCCTTCTGTGATTCTGCACCTGGGGCACATGACCCTCTTGTCCTGCCTCGCTACACCCCTGTTATAAGCATTAAAGTAGTTCCAAGAAAATAATCCACTGAAAAAAGCTACGTGTGGTATATGCTTTGTGGATGCATACGTTCATAAACATATACAGTCGTGGCCAAAAGTTTTGAGAATGAAACAAATATTAGTTTTCACAAAGTTTGCTGCTAAACTGCTTTTAGATCTTTGTTTCAGTTGTTTCTGTGATGTAGTGAAATATAATTACACGCACTTCATACGTTTCAAAGGCTTTTATCGACAATTACATGACATTTATGCAAAGAGTCAGTATTTGCAGTGTTGGCCCTTCTTTTTCAGGACCTCTGCAATTCGACTGGGCATGCTCTCAATCAACTTCTGGGCCAATTCCTGACTGATAGCAACCCATTCTTTCATAATCACTACTTGGAGTTTGTCAGAATTAGTGTTTTTTTTTTGTCCACCCGCCTCTTGAGGATTGACCACAAGTTCTCAATGGGATTAAGATTTGGGGAGTTTCCAGGCCATGGACGCAAAATGTCACTGTTTTGGTCCCCGAGCCACTTAGTTATCACTTTTGCCTTATGGCACGGTGCTCCATCGTGCTGGAAAATGCATTGTTCTTCACCAAACTGTTGTTGGATTGTTGGAAGAAGTTGCTGTTGGAGGGTGTTTTGGTACCATTCTTTATTCATGGCTGTGTTTTTGGGCAAAATTGTGAGTGAGCCCACTCCCTTGGATGAGAAGCAACCCCACACATAAATGGTCTCAGGATGCTTTACTGTTGGCATGACACAGGACTGATGGTAGCGCTCACCTTTTCTTCTCCGGACAAGCCTTTTTCCAGATGCCCCAAACAATCGGAAAGAGGCTTCATCGGAGAATATGACTTTGCCCCAGTCCTCAGCAGTCCATTCACCATACTTTCTGCAGAAGATCAATCTGTCCCTGATGTTTTTTTGGAGAGAAGTGGCTTCTTTGCTGGCCTTCTTGACACCAGGCCATCTTCCAAAAGTCTTCGCCTCACTGTGCGTGCAGATGCGCTCACACCTGCCTGCTGCCATTCCTGAGCAAGCTCTGCACTGGTGGCACTCCGATCCCGCAGCTGAATCCTCTTTAGGAGACGATCCTGGCGCTTTCTGGACTTTCTTGGATGCCCTGAAGCCTTCTTAACAAGAATTGAACCTCTTTCCTTGAAGTTCTTGATGATCCTATAAATTGTTGATTGAGGTGCAATCTTAGTAGCCACAATATCCTTGCCTGTGAAGCCATTTTTATGCAACGCAATGATGGCTGCACGCGTTTCTTTGCAGGTCACCATTGTTAACAATGGAAGAACAATGATTTCAAGCATCACCCTCCTTTTATCATGTCAAGTCTGCCATTTTAACCCAATCAGCCTGACATAATGATCTCAAGCCTTGTGCTCGTCGACATTCTCACCTGAGTTAAAAAGACGATTACTGAAATGATCTCAGCAGGTCCTTTAATGACAGCAATGAAATGCAGTGGAAAGGTTTTTTTGGGATTAAGTTAATTTTCATGGCAAAGAAGGACTATGCAATTCATCTGATCACTCTTCATAACATTCTGCAGTATATGCAAATTGCTATTATAAAAACTTAAGCAGCAACTTTTCCAATTTCCAATATTTATGCAATTCTCAAAACTTTTGGCCACGACTGTACATATTAATGGCAGGTTTTACATTATTGGAGTTGTGTCAAGCCGTTAACTTATTCACGTCGATGTGACCTGCTGCTCCATTCTTGGGATCAGTGGGGTCCAGCGGTCGAGCCCCATCCAAATACTTATCCTGTGGCAAAGGGATACAATTAAAACTTGGTACAAACTCTTTAATAGCCCTATCTTAAATTGTTAACATGGGACATCAAAAGAATAATCCACAGTGTACACAGTTCATCATAGATAGTGAAATAAGGGCCAAGCTTACATATTTTTCTTAATATTTTCGGCATGATGCACATTCTTGTGTTCAGTAGGGGTCCAGCAATCAAACCCCAACCAACCAAATACTTACCCTGCATCCTGTGGATGAGGGATAAGTCAAAACTTGGTACAAACTATTTAATAACCATCTTAAGTTGTAAACATGTGACATCAAAAGAATAATCCACAGTGTACACAATGCATGAAAGATAAAATAAGGGCCAAGTTTCCAAGATTAAATATTTTTCTAAATAATTTCAGCATGATGCCCTTCAGATTCCATCTCTTAGTCACCACATGAGGCATCGGTTGTGTGAAATCACTCCTAACCAGAAACCATATTTTTGCCATGTTTCCCAGGGAATTATGAAATTTGTGCAGACATGTAAAGAGCTTACAGGTGGATAAAGTCTTTAGTATTGGACTTATATTATGACTAAAGGCCAGAAATATGTTATTTCTTGCTTTATTCTGTTTTAAAGGGCTTCTGTCACCCCACTAAAGTGATTTTTTTTTTGGGGGCTAGTTAAATTAGTTATATAGCGATATATGAAAATATAATTGTGTTCCTTACTTTGATCCAGCAGTTTATTCAAAAAACAAAGTTTTATCATATGCAAATTCGGTCTCTACCAGCAAGTAGGGCGGCTACTTGCTGGTAGCTGCTGCAGAAAACCGCCCCCTCGTCGTGTTGATTGACAGGACCAGCCGGGATCTCCTCCTCCGGCCAGCCCTGTCGGCGTTTCAAAAATCGCGCGCCTGTGTTGAATCGGCGCAGGCGCTCTGAGATGAGGAGGCTCGTCTCCTCAGAACTCCCTCAGTGCGCCTGCAAATATAATAAAATAACTTTTGTTAATTCCTTCATAATTCCAGCACTGCCATTCTCCTAGTCTCTGTTGATATTGCTGCCAAAGGTTGGCCACAGGTATGGCACATCATAGCTACAGCCATGTAAGCAGAGGCTGGTGGTGGACTAAATTATGCCTATGCTAGAGCTGTGGTGGGTTTAAGGGATGAGTATGGGTTTAGTTGTTATTCTGTGACATAAGCAGATTTTAAATTTTTAAACCCCCTTTAATATTTTGGCTTAGTCGGTGTCAAATAATAAGATCCATTAGAGACTATTACCAAGCTGCAGACTTTTCATGTAAAATAATTTCCATTACTCTCTAGGTAAATTGACAAAAATGTAGATATGATTGGGGACAGTAGATGAAAGTTTGCAGATCATATCACCTTTCATTACACAGGGAAGGATTCTTTACACATCCATCCATAGGTATCATGTGTTTTCCATATTTTGTCTTTATGCAGGCATTGATTTCATTTTCCTTTAGACATCGTGTTTAAAGGGGTTATCCCATGAATAATGTAAAAAATCTGATAACATATAGCACATGGCAATATCTTTATAACAAAGCTAGAACCAGCCCCGTACCTCACATGAATCCAGAGATCTCCCCATTTATTGCTCTGCTAGAGTTATATTAAAGGGAGTCCGTCACCAACTTTTCATGTTTAAACGGCTTATAAATTGCATTCTTGCACATGCACACACAATAAAAACTGTACCTTTTGGTCCAATTCTGTAAAGCTGCAAATACAAGGTTATAATGTTATGCAAATGAGGGCTCACAAGTGCCCCGGGACTGTAAGTGCTCAGGCCTCTAGGCATTTTGCATGCCTAACTTCTCTCCAGTATATCGTCTGGCCAGCCCTTTGCTGTCTCTCACCGCTCCACCTTTTCCATCTTTACCAGAAGCCAGCACATGCACTGCTTCAAACAAGGCCGATGTCCTCAGTGGTTATCGGAGTGCGCATGCCCGAGGGGCGAACTGTGCACGTGCAGGATCTCAGTAATTGTAGATTATGATGTAACATGAAAGGGCTGGCCAGACAATATACTGGGGAGGAGTTAGGCAAGCAAAACGTCTAGAGGCCTTAGCACTTACAGCAAGAACGCCGCCCCTGGGCACTTGCGAGCCCAAATTTGCATAACATTATAACATGGTTTTGGCAGCTTTACAGAATTGGACCAAAACAAGAAAGTACCGTTATTATTGTGTGTACAAGAATGCTATATAAGCAGTTTCAAATATGAAAAATTGGTGACAGACTCCCTTTAACCCCTTAAGGAAACATGACATACCGGTACGGCATGTTTCCCGAGTCCTTAAGGACACATGACGTATGGATACGTCATGGGTTTAAAACGCGTTTGTGGAGCGGCGGGGGTTAAACGGAACAGGGACCGCAGGGATCATAAACTTTAAAATGCCCAAAATAAAGATTTTTTCACCCCCAGGCGGTGCGGGAGGCGGGCGGTGCGGCAGGCAGGATCGCGATCCCCCGCCCGCCTCCTCTTGAATATTCATTGGCGTCCAGTGGGTATACCAGAGTGTCAGCACATTGCTGACACTCTGGTATAAACGGCTGACATCTGTGCTGTGATGTCAGCCGTTTAACCCTTTCCATACCTCGGTCCGTACGGACCGCTGTATGGAAAAGGATAACAGTCAGGGAGCTCCCTTCCTCTCCAATCGGGGGGGCTGCTGTGCCTTTGCAGCCCCCAGACAGGATGGTGTCACAGAGGGAAGGAGCCCCCCTCCTTCCCCATCTGCTCAGTTGTGGCACACGGGGAAGGTTCCCATGGCAACAGGACACCGTCTCAGGCATCCTGCTGTCCATGGTGCTGAAGGCATAGATCTGTTCAGACAAAGTGTAAGTAAAATGCAGTACAATACACTATATAGTGTACTGTACTGTATTATACAGACATCAGACCCACTGGATCTTCAAGAACCAAGTGGGTCTGCGTCAAATAAAAGTGAAAAAAGTAAAGATAAAAAAAAACACATTTATCACTCAATAAAAAAATAAAATAAATACACTACACATATTAGGTATCGCCGCGTCCGTAACGACCGATCTATAAAACGGTCATGTTACTTTCCCCGCAAGGTGAACGCCATAAACATAAAAAAATAAAAACTATGAGGAAATTAAAATTTTGCCCACCTTACTTCCCAAAAAAGGTAATAAAAGTGATCAAAAAAGTCGCATGTACGCCAAAATAGTACCAATCAAACCGTCATCTCATCCCGCAAAATTCATACCCTACCCAAGATAATCGCCCAAAAACTGAAAAAACTATGGCTCTTAGACTATGGAAACACTAAAACATGATTTTTTTTGTTTCAAAAATGAAATCATTGTGTAAAACTTACATAAATAAAAAAAAGTATACATATTAGGCATCACCGCGTCCATATCGACCGGCTCTATAAAAATATCACATGACCTAACCCCTCAGGTGAACACTGTAAAAAAATAAAAATAAAAACAGTGTAAAAAAAGCCATTTTTTGTCATCTTACGTCACAAAAAGTGTAATAGCAAGCGATCAAAAAGTCATATGCACCCAAAAGTGCCAATCAAACCGTCATCTAATCCCTCAAAAAATGAGACCCTACCTAAGATATAAAAAAAATTGTATACATATTAGGTATTGCCGCGTCCGTGACAACCTGCTCTATAAAAATACCACATGATCTAACCTGTCAGATGAATGTTGTAAATAACAAAAAAAAAACGGTGCCAAAAAAGCTATTTCTTGTTACCTTGCCTCACTAAAAGTGTAATATAGAGCAACCAAAAATCATATGTACCCTAAACTAGTACCAACAAAACTTCCACCCTATCCCGTAGTATCTAAAATGGTAGTATCTTTCTTGGAGTTTCTACACTAGGGGTGCATCAGGGGGGCTTCAAATGGGACATGGTGTCCAAAAAAACTGTCTAGCAAAATCTGCCTTCCAAAAACCGTATGGCATTCCTTTCCTTCTGCGCCCTGCCGTGTCCCTGTACAGCAGTTTACGGCCACATGTGGGGTGTTTCTGTAAACTACAGAATCAGGGCCATAAATATTGAGTTTTGTTTGGCTGTTAACCCTTGCTTTGTAACTGGAGAAAAAATATTAAAATGGAAAATCTGCCAAAAAAGTGAAATTTTGAAATTGTATCTCTATTAATTCTTGTGGAACACCTAAAGGGTTAACAACGTTTATAAAATCAGTTTTGAATACATTGAGGGGTGTAGTTTCTAGAATGGGGTAATTTTTGTGTGGTTTTTATCATGTAAGCTTCAGAAATTTCAAGATTTACTTCTAAACTTCTAAGCCTTGTAACGTCCCCCAAAAATAAAATGTCATTCCCAAAATGATCCTAACACGAAGAAGACATATGGGAAATGTAAAGTAATGACTATTTTTGTAGGTATTAATATGTATTATAGAAGTAGAGAAATTGAAACTTGGAAATTTGCAATTTTTTTCAAATTTTTGGCAAATTTGGTATTTTTTCATAAATAAAAATGAATTTTTTGGACTCCATTTTACCAGTGTCATGAAGTACAATATGTGATGAAAAAACAATCTCAAAATGGCCTGAATAAGTCAAAGCGTTTTAAAGTTATCACCACATAAAGTGACACTGGTCAGATTTGCAAAAAATGGCCTGGTCCTGAAGGTGAAAATGAGCCCAGTCCTTAAGGGGTTAAGCTGAAAGCTCAAGGGGAGTATATTTTTTTCTGCAGCTAAAGGAGTGTGTCCTTGCTCTCCCTATCACAGCTCAGGAGGCAGTTGAAGGATAAAACTGAGCATGTGTGACCTTCTCAGTGAGCAGGACAAGGAAATAAGAAAAACAAACAGCAGGTGGCACTATACAGATACATTTTAATGAATATCTCAGTGGCTATGCTAAATTTTTAATTACATGCTATTACAAAAGTATTCAGATGCAGGTGCTGGTTTGAAAATTGTAGAATTTTTTTTGTTTGACAACCCCTTTAAATTTATATAATCTACATAAAAATGTGAGTAACATTGTTAATGAGTTACATCCTGTATCATAACAGAGCTGCTTTAAAATTTCTGTAAGCGTCAAAGCTGAAATCTTCCAGCATTCCTTACTTTGTGCAGCTAGGGTACTGTGGTGTTTTACATTCTTGGAGTGTATTCTTTATGCCAGGCACTGTATGATAATCTGATGCAAGTGAGAAACAAAATGTAAGATTATATTTAACTTTTTTATGGGACACAAAATACTTTATGCCAATCGTTATACATTTGGAATAAACCAGTATATATTTTCAAGTGCTATAAATGACTGATACAAATGTAACAATTAAGGCATTGTTGACGTTACATATCTGGTGCACAGTTTGGTCCACATCTCAGTTGTGGAGTTTTACTACAGATTTAAACCATTTAGTGGAATTAATTGTGGATTTTTTGGTGCAGATTTTCAGTGTACTTTTTATACTGTGTGTCGTCCTAACCGTTTAGGCTACAAATAAGGGTAATAAATCCCAGCAGCTGTGTCTTTTGTAAGTAAGCTTATTTTTATTTTTTCATGAAAGCAAAAGTCCTACAACCAGGACGCGTTTCGGCATGCAAGCCTTACTCAACAGGTATATCCAACAAAAGAAATCAAGCCATATATAGGGTCTAGTACCGCCCATTAGGGACGTCACCACTCTTTTTAGTGGGTGGTATTTGATGAATAATCAATCAACTAATGAAACAAAGTTAACATAAAGTGAAACAAAGTAACATATGGCAGAGATTCTTTTCTACCTTATTGGAGAATCTAAATGTCCTTTTCATCACAAGACTGAGGTCTATAAAGAATACATAAGAGGTATATTAAACATTTATATTGACATATTTATATATATAAAAACCTCACAAATGTGTGACCTCATAGTCCCTGTTCAGGCCTCTTGGGTGCAGTGTGTCAAGGGTGTGTATCCAAAAGGCCTCTCTCCTAAGGAGAAGCCTCTTGACATCTCCCCCTCTCCTTGGTCTTTTCACCTGCTCTAATACTTGAAATCGCAGTTGTGCGACGGTGTGTTTAAATTTATTGAAATGAAATGGAACCGGTAACATCAGTCTTTTTGTCTTAAATCTGATTTATGCTTACTAATCCGATCCCTTACTGCCTGCATCGTCTCACCCACATATAACAGGCCACAAGGGCATTTGATAAGATATATTACATTTGCCGAATCGCAAGTGAAAAAACCTTTTACTCCAAAGCTTTTACCAGTATGTGGATGATGAAACAAAGGGCCTTTAATTATATGGGAGCACTGTAGACAATGCAGGCAGGGGGATGTACCCATCCGTGGTGTGGATATCCGCTGTTGTTTCAAAATAGCTTTAGTACTACCCAAATCTGCATGTATTATTTTATCACGATAATTGGGATTCTTTTTATTGCAGATGAGGGGTGGATGCTTAAATTTATCAACCTGCGGATATGATTTTTCCAACAGATGCCAGTGTTTCCTGACCGTATTATCAATACCCACATTAAATGGATGAAACTTGTGGATAAATGCAATTCTGGACATCTTGCCTCCATCTTGTAAAACCCTTTCCCCTTGTATCCCTTCTCTAGCTTCTTTTAGAATAGTCAGCGGATAACCACGTTCCTGAAATCTCTCTGTCATTTCTGTGATTCTTATATTTTGTAAAACCGGGTCTGAGACTATTCGCTTCACTCTTTGATATTGGGATCTGGGAATCGCTTTTTTTAGGGACACAGGGTGGCTACTTTTAAAATGGAGTATACCATTTCTATCAGTGTCCTTGCGATGAATATCTGTAGATAAACGACCCCCAGGGTCCTTAATGACCCTGGTGTCCAGGAAACTCACCATATTAGTGTCAAAGGTGACGGTAAACTGTAGACCATCAACTGCAGTATTGAGATGGTGCAAAAAATGTCGTCGACAAACCTTTTCCAAATAATACAATTTTTACAAAATAATTCATTGTTGTATACATTATTTTCTTTAAATGCCGACATAAATATATTTGCATAGGGCGGGGCCACGTTCGACCCCCATCGCGGTACCACGCCTCTGGAGGTAAAATGTATAAATAAAAAAAAGTAATTCATAAAGGACGAGATGTAGTAGCTCTCGAAAAAATTCTTGTTCTGATGTCGTGTAATTGGTTCCACTCAGTGCGGTTGAAACAGCTTGAATACCCTCCTGATGAGCAATAGAGGTATATAAACTGACAACATCAATGGTCACCAGGAGGCTATCAGAGGGAACAGAACCCAAATCAGCAATAATCCTAAGAAAGTGTGGTGTATCCCATAAGAATGATTTTGTGGATTTTACCAAAGGGGTTAAAACCTTTTCAAGGACAACAGCTGGAGGGGATAAAATGGATCCCACTGAGGACACTATAGGGCGTCCAGGGGGATCAATCAAAGTTTTGTGAACCTTTGGTAATATATACAGGACAGGAGTCCTAGGAGTATGATTCACCAAAAATTTGCAAAGGTGTTGGTCAATTAGACCTAATCTTGAATAGCGTTCAACTATCCCCATGATCTTGTGTTTTATTTCAAAGAGAGGGTCTCCATTTAATGGTTGATATGTGGATTGATCTGATAATTGTCGCATAACTTCCTGTATGTATTTCACTTTATCCATTATTACAATGGAACCACCCTTATCAGCAGGCTTTATTACCAGATTTTTATCCTCCATTAGCATTTTAATGGCTCTCTTCTCACTAACTGAAACATTGTGTCTTAGATGTAATTCACCCCTCTTTTTAGAGTCTATTTGTTCCCGTACCTCCCTAGTCACCAATTGTATATAAGTTTCGACAGGGTGATAGGTCTTTGGGGGCATAAATGTAGATTTATTTTTTAGACCTAAGTCAATCAAATGTAGGCCAGATTGTGTTTTATAGGCTCCGTGCTCCACTGCTCTCCAACGGGTCCAGAGAAATGCGCTTTGAGTCTAACTTTTCTGAAAAAATGTTGTAAATCGACATCCATTTGAAAAGTATCAAAGTCTGCTGTGGGGCTAAATGACAAGCCTCTCTGCAGGGCCGAGATCTGTTCAGAGTCCAGACACCGAGACGACAGGTTTATAACTAAAGATGGGGTCTTACCTGCGACCTGGTTTGTATCGTCTGGCTCTGCGTCGCCCCTGATGTTCCGCCGGTGGTGCTTCCGCCCCGCTCTCCTCCTCCACGCGTCTCCGGAAAAAAGGACGGGTATCGCGAGAGCCAACTGACTCGTTGCCGGAACTTGAACTTTGAGAACCATATCTCGCGGGATTTCGATATCTGGGCTGCGATCTCAAGCTAGTATCCTGCCATCTGTAGACTCGATTAAGGTAATAATCTTCGCTGTCGCGTAGAAACTTTGATCTTTTCTTCTCCTCAGTTTCTTGCTTATAAGCCGCAATCTGAGTATCTACGGCTTCTTTCAACTTTTTAAACTCGTCAGAGGCTACAAATAAATCTGGTGTATAAAATAGGGAATTCCTTTAAATGGAGAACATACACAACTAGGTGATAACATAGCCTTATAAAAATTAGTTCAGTAATGACAAATTAGTAACACAGTAACATAGTTTATAAGGCTGAAAAAAGACATCTGTCCATCCAGTTCAGCCTGTTATCCTGTAAGTTGATCCAGAGGATGGCAAAAAAAAAAAAAACTGTGAGGTAGAAGCCAATTTTCCCCACTTAAGGGGAAAAAAATTCCTTCCTGACTCCCTGGATCAACGACCCATCTCTAGTAGCTATAGCCTGTGATATTATTACACTCCAGAAATACATCCAGGCCCCTCTTGAACTCTTTTAATGAACTTACCATCACCACCTCCTCAGGCAGAGAGTTCTATAGTCTCACTGCTCTTACCGTAAAGAATCCTCTTCTATGTTTGTGTACCAACCTTCTTTCCTCCAGATTCAGAGGATGTCCCCTCGTCACAGTTCCAGTCCTGAGGATAAATAGATGATGAGAGAGATCTCTGTACTGACCCCTGATATATTTATACATAGTTATTAGATCTCCCCTCAGTCGTCTTTTTTTCTAAAGTGAATAACTCCAATTTTGATAATCTTTCAGGCTACTGTAGTCCACCCATTCCAGTTATTACTTTAGTTGACCTCCTCTGAACCCTCTCCAGCTCTGCTATGTCTGCAGGAGCCCAAAACTGTACACAATACTCCATATGTGGTCTGACTAGTGATTTGTAAAGTGGCAGGACTATGTTCTCATCACGGGCATCTATGCCCCTTTTGATGCAACCCATTATCTTATTGGCCTTGGCAGCAGCTGCCTGACACTGGTTTCTACAGCTTAGTTTGCTGTCGACTAAAATTTTGAAGTCCTTTTCCATGTCAGTGTTACCCAGTGTTTAGTATGTACGGGTGACTTGCATTATTCCTTCCCATGTGCATAACCTTACATTTGTTAGTGTTAAACCTCATCTTCCACTTCTCTGCCCAAGCCTCCAATCTATCCAGATCCATCTGTAGCAGTATACAGTCCTCTTCAGTGTTAAAGGGTTTCTATCACTTCGTTTCACCTATTTAGCTTTCAGACACTAGCGATCCGCTAGTGTCTGCTTTATCTAACCATCCTAATATAAGAGTTTATTGTCCTGCCGTTTAGCTAAAAAAATAACTTATATAGATATGCAAATGAGCCTCTAGGTGCTATGGGGGCGTCATTAGCACCTAGAGGCTCCGTCTACCTTAACAAACTGCCGCCGCCCAGCGCGTCCCTCCAGCCCGCCCATCTCCAGCTGAAGCGATCCTCTCCGTGCGCGTCTCTGTTCTGCGCATGCGCAGTGAATGTCTGATCGCTTCCCTGCTCAGACATCTCCACTGCGCCTGCGCCGATGACGTCATAGTGCTCCGAGGAACAGGCGCAGTGGAGATGTCTGAGCAGGGAAGCGATCAGACATTCACTGCGCATGCGCCGAATACGAGGAGCATCGCATTCCGGAGGAGATGGGCGGGCTGGAGGGACGCGCTGGGCGGCGGCAGTTTGTTAAGGTAGACGGAGCCTCTAGGTGCTAATAACGCCCCCATAGCACCTAGAGGCTCATTTGCATATCTATATAAGTTATTTTTTTAGCTAAACGGCAGGACAATAAGCTCTTATATTAGGATGGTTAGATAGAGCAGACACTAGCGGATCGCTAGTGTCTGAAAGCTAAATAGGTGAAACGAAGTGATAGAAACCCTTTAATTACTTTACACAGTTTAGTGTCATCTACAAAAATTTATATTTTACTGTGCAAGCCTTCTACAAGATCATTAATAAATATATTGAAGAGAATAGAGACCAATACTGACCCCTGAGGTACTCCACTAGTGACCCAATCTGAGTGTGTATCATTAATAACCACCCTCTGTTTTCTATCACTGAGCCAGTTACTTACCCACATACAGACATTTTCTCCCAGTCCGAGCATTCTCATTTTATATACTAACCTTTTATGCGGCACAGTGTCAAATGCTTTGGAGAAGTCCAGATATACAACATCCATTGATTCACCGCTGTCAAGTCTAGAACTTGCCTCCTCATAGAAACTAATTAAATTAGTTTGACATGCCCGATGCCTCATGAAGCCATGCTGTTATGGCGTTATTTGCTTATTTTCATTGAGGTGCTCCAAGATAGCATCTCTTAGAAAACCTTCAAACTGTTTACCCACGACAGAAACGTACCGGCCTATAGTTTCCGGGCTCTGTTTTTGTACCCTTTTTGAATATTGGCACCACATTTGCTATGCGCCAATCCTGTGGAACACTCCCTGTCAGTATAGAGTCCTTAAATATCAGAAATAAGGGTCTGGCTATAACATTACTTAATTCTCTTAGGATATGGGGGGGCATCCGGTCCTGGCGATTTGTCTATTTTAATCTTTTTAAGACGCCGCTGTACTACTTCCTGGGTCAGACAGGACACTTTTAATGGGTAATTAACTTTTACATTCTGCATTTTATCTAACAGTTTATTTTCCTCAGTGAATCCAGTGGAGAAAAAAATATTTAATAGCTTTGCTTTCTGCTCATCGCTCTCTGCAACTCCCCCCTCATCACTCTGTAAAGGGCCGACACCTTCAGATTTATACTTTTTAACAGTTATATAATTAAAGAACATTTTAGGGTTAGTTTTACTCTCTTTGGCAATTAATCTCTTGGTCTCTAGTTTGGCCGCTTTTATGTTTTTTACATATTCAATTTTTTTCCTTATAGTTTTTCAGTGCTTCCTCACTACCCTCCTTTTTTAGTGATTTAACTTCTTAAGGACACAGGGCGTACAGGTGCGCCCTGATGTCCTGGTACTTAAAGATACAGGGCGTACCTGTCCGCTTTGTGTATTTCCCATCACCGCCGCGCGGTGGGCGGTGATCGGAACAGGGTGCCTGCTCAAATCATTCTGTGACCCCCCCGTATCGGCGATCACGGCGGATTAACCCCTTCTATGCCGCTACCGCGGCATAGAAGGGGTTTGTGTTTCAGGGAGCGCATAGAGTCCCTGCGCTGTTGTGGCAGGGACTCGATGTCTCGGAAGGCAGCCCGATGCCATGCAGAGGCTGCCCAATGCCTTGCATGGCATCAGGACCTGCCTTCTATGGAAGCCGAGGAGATCCAGCCTCAGGCTGGGTCCCCTAGGCAACCTGTTTGTGTACTACTCACTGTAGTACATGAACAGGCAATGCATTACAATACAAATGTATTGTAATGCATTGCAGAGGGGATCAGACCTCCAAAAGTGAACATCAAAAATAAAGTAAAGAAAAAAAAGTACAAAAAAAATGTTTTTAATAAAATGAATAAAGTAATAAAATTAATAAAGTAAAAAAAGAAAAAAAATGCTCCTTTCCCCTTATTTTATAATAAAAAACCGAAAGAAGAAAAACACACATATTAGGTATCGCCGCGTCTGTAACGACCGGCTCTATAAATATATCACATGATACACCCTGTCCGATAAATACCATAAAAAAATAAAAAATAAAAATGGTGTAAAAAAAAGCCTTACATCACAAAAAGTGCAACACCAAGTGATCAAAAAGCTGTATTCTTCCCATAATCTAATCACCTCATCCCGCAAAAAATGAGCCCCTACCTAAGCAAATGGCCCAAAAAATAAAAAAGTATGGCTCCGAATATGGAGACACTAAAATGCTGGTATTGTGTAAAGCTTAAGTAAATAATAAAAAGTAGACATATTAGGTATCGCCGCGTCTGTAATAACCTGCTCTATAAAAATATCACATGACCTAACCCCTCAGATGAATACCGTAAAAAAAAACGGTGTGGTCACCTTACATCACAAAAAGTGTAATAGCAAGCGATCAAAAAGTCGTATGCACCCCATAATAGTGCCAATCAAACCGTCATCTCATTCCGAAAAAAATGAGCCCCTACACATGACAGTCGCCCAAAAAATAAATAAAGCTATGGCTTTCAGAATGTGGAGATACTAAAGAATAATATATATATTTTTTTAATGCTTTTGTTATATAAAACTGAAACAAATAACTAAAAAAAGTAGTCATATTTGGTATTGTTGTGTCCGTGACAACCTGCTCTATAAAAATACCACATGATCTAACCTGTCAGATGAATGTTGTAAATAACAAAAAATAAAAACGGTGCCAAAACAGCTATTTCTTGTTACCTTGCCTCACAAAAAGTGTAATATAGAGCAACCAAAAATCATATGTACCCTAAAATAGTACCAACAAAACTGCCACCCTATCCTGTAGTTTCTAAAATGGGGTCACTTTTTTGGAGTTTCTATTTTAGGGGTGCATCAGGGGGGATTCAAATGGGTCATGGTGTCAAAAAACCAGTCCAGCAAAATCTGCCTTCCAAAAACCGTATGGCATTCCTTTCCTTCTGCGCCCTGCCGTGTGACCGTACAGCAGTTTACGACCACATATGGGGTGTTTCTGTAAACTACAGAATCAGGGCCATAAATATTGAGTTTTGTTTGGCTGTTAACCCTTGCTTTGTAACTGGAAAAAATTTATTCAAATGAAAAATCTGCCAAAAAAGTTAAATTTTGAAATTTTATCTATTTTCCATTAATTCTTGTGGAACACCTAAAGGGTTAACAAAGTTAGTAAAATCAGTTTTGAATACATTGAGGGGTGTAGTTTATAAAATGGGGTCATTTTTGTGTGGTTTCTATTATGTAAGCCTCACAAAGTGACTTCAGACGTGAACTGGTCCTGAAAAAGTGGGTTTTAGAAATTTTCTGAAAAATGTTAGGATTTGCTTCTAAACTTCTAAGCCTTGTAACGTCCCCAAAAAATAAAATGGCATTCCCAAAATTATCCAAATATGAAGTAAACATATGTGGAATGTAAAATAATAACTATTTTTTGGAGGTATTACTATCTATTATAAAAGTAGAGAAATAGAAATTTGCTAATTTTTCCAAATGTTTGGTAAATTTGGTATTTTTTTATAAATAAAAAAGATTTTTTTTTTTACTCCATGTTACCACTGTCATGAAGTACAATATGTGACAAAGAAACAATCTCAGAATGGCCTGGATAAGTAAAAGCATTTTAAAGTTATTCACACATACAGTGACAAATGGCCTGGTCCTTAAGGTGAAATAATGACCTCATTATGATCTGCCGCCTCATCTATCTCATTTAGTAGTAGATTTTCTGTGGACTCTGGTATATTAGGTGGTTTTATTATGGTTTTGCCTCCATGTATTTCTAACCACAGTGACTCCACATGTTCATGTCTCTCACTTATATCTTCTCGGACTGTGGGCTTTTGACAGGACTTTACATAAAGGCAGACCCCTCCCCCTCTCCAGTTTTGGCAATCCTTTCTAAACAGACTGTAACCCTGTACATTAACTGCCCAGTCATAGCTATCATCCAGCCATGTCTCAGTTATTCCCACTATGTCATAGTCCTCCTCACACATCACTAATTCCATTTCCCCAGTTTTATTAGTCAGGCTTCTGGCGTTAGTATTGTAGGAGAGTACCTGGGGTGGTGGTAAACGGGAGGTACGTGCCAGCGGGGGTCCTGGCCCCGCTGGAGTAAGAGCCGGAAAAGTGCATTTTGCAGCGGTTACGCTGTTAACAACGGATCCGGGCCGGCTCTTATTGGGAGCAGGCAGATATGCGGGCGGGTGCCTGTCTCCCCACGGTCCAGGCCAGGTTTTGCAGGGAAGGGTTAAAACCTGACCAGCAACAAGGGTGTGGCACACAGTGTGGAGCTTCTGTGTTCTCTGGCTGTGAGAGTGAGGAGTGGAGGTGAGCTGGGCTGCGTGCTGAGGCCTGTAAAGGAGTGTGCAGGGACCCGCAGCTGAATCCAGGAGGGATCCATGTCCTGTGGCTAGGAGCCGGACCCATGGACTTACTTCCCCAAGGAGAAAAGGTGACATTACTCCTGGCTTTAAATAGACTTTGCTTTATGTGACTGAAACAGGCCTCAAGCAGCCTGCAGCAGGGACTTGCTGTGTTTGAACTATTATTTTGCTGTGTGTGACCACCCTCCCTGTGAACTGCACCGCCTTTCACAAATATGCACCGTGTGAATAAACAAAGCATTGTGTTTTACACTAAGACCGGTCTGTGATGCCTCTATACTGCACTCGCTACCACTGCCTACCAGAGCGGATCCCCACAATTGGTGGCTTCAGCGGGCAAACAGCAGTGAGGCCGAAAAATTGTGTTGTTTGAACTGTACGTCATATATTAAGCCGGCAAGTTTTGTGGCTCCAGATAAGATGGAGGAAGCCATTAGACACTTGGTGTAAAGTAATGAGGAGGCTACTCGGAGACATGAGGAAGCCCTGAGAGACCAGCGGCAGTTAAATAGTCTACTGGCCCAGCAACTGGCGACTATGCAGGAATCCATGCGTGTGTTACAACAACAAGCCGTCCCAGGGGGAACCGCAGTCCTACCTGCTGCCCGGGATAAGGTGCGCTCAGCGTTAAGAAAGATGGGCCCCGAGGATGATATCGAGGCGTTCCTGATGGTCTTCGAACGCACTGCGGAACAGGAAAGGTTACCTGCAGAACAGTGGGCCGAAGTAGTAGCACCATTTTTAGTGGGAGACGCACAAAAGGCCTACTTCGACCTCAGTCAGGAGGAAGCCAAGAGCTATAAGAGGCTGAAGGGGGAGGTGTTGGCTCGTCTTGGGGTTAATACCTATGTGCGTGCACATCGAGTCTACCAGTGGGCCTTCTCTGAGTCCCGGCCTGCTCGGTCCCAGGCCTATGACCTGTTACACCTAGTAAAAAAATGGCTGCAGCCTGAGACGTTGAGCCCCTCGCTGATGGTGGAACGGGTGGTGGTCGATCGTTTGGTGCGGACCCTGCCAAGGGCCATACAGCGCTGGGTTGGTCAGGGAGACCCCGGCAACCTGGATCAGTTAGTAAGCCTAGTCGAGAGGTATGTGGCGACCCAGGACTTGGTGCGGGACTCAACGCAGGTACGGGAATCCCGTCAGGCTCCCTCTCAGGCTAGGGATCCGGGAAAAGGGACCCAACCACAAAGGGGGGGGAAGGCTAGTCCTACTCCAGGGAAGAGAGACCGGGGAGGGACCACGGGGATTCAATGTTGGCACTGCCACGGCCTGGGACATAGGGCAGCAAACTGTCCTCAAACACCTGAACCCATGGACTGCGGGTTCGCTCGCCGGTCCTCTTTCTTTGCCTGGCCTGTATGTACCGCAGATGCCTGGCCGGACGCCGATATGCCACCTCTGTGCCAAGTCTTGATCGATGGGCATCCGATTAATGCTTTGCTGGACTCTGGGAGCCTGGTAACCCTAGTGCATGAGTCCTTAGTGTCTGAGACACTCCCAGAGAAGCAAACCCTGTCCATTGTCTGTATCCATGGGGATCGCCGGGAGTACCCCACTGCCAGGGTTACCATGTCCGTGTTCGGCAAAGAGGTGCAGCATGTCGTCAGAGTGGGACGCCAAATCCCTTATGCCGCCATACTGGGAAGGGATTTTCCTTTATTCTGGACTCTATGGAAGAGCGATATGCCTTCCCTTAGGGACAGACGACAATCTGGCCCAGTGCCCGAGGATCCCGATGCGGGGATACCAGCCGTAGGGGTCACCACATCACCTGTAGAGTGTCATCCTGATAGGTTTCCCCTAGAGGTGTTGGCAGGCGAATCCGTGGAAACCCCGTCCATCCCGGACCTGGAGGTATCCCGTGACACGTTCGGGACCGCCCAGCTCCAGGATCCGACATTATTGCGGGCGAGGGAAGGGGTGACAGTGGTAAATGGGGTGGCTCAGCACCCCGGGGCCGACTCAGTGTTTCCCCATTTAGCTTTTAACCAGGACCTGCTGTATAGGGTGGACAAAGTGCAGCACGAGGTAGTGGAGCAGCTGGTGGTACCCCAGCCATACCGCCGTGTGGTACTGGACTTGGCCCACTCCCACGTGCTGGGAGGACACTTGGGCGTAAAAAAAAACCCAAGAGCGGATTCTGCAAATGTTCTATTGGCCCGGGGTTTATGAGGAGGTCAAAAGGTTTTGCCAATCCTGTCCAGTGTGTCAGATGACGAGCCCCCAACCCCACTATCGCAGTCCCCTAGTACCCATGCCCATCATTGAGGTCCCCTTTGAAAGAATAGGGATGGATCTGGTAGGCCCCATAAACAAGTCGGCCAGAGGGCACCAGCATATCTTGGTGGTCTTAGACTATGCCACCAGATATCCTGAAGCGATCCCACTACGTCATACTTCAGCTAAGCTCATAGCTAAAGAACTCATGGGCATGTTCGCAAGAGTGGGGATTCCAAAAGAGATCCTGACCGACCATGGGACACCATTCATGTCTAAGGTGACGAGGGAGCTCTGCAAGCTTTTAGGGGTTAAACGGTTACACACGTCCGTATACCATCCTCAAACCGACGGACTAGTGGAGCGCTTTAACAAAACCCTAAAAACTATGCTTAAAAGAACCGTAGCCAAAGACGGAAAGGATTGGGACTTGTTGCTGCCGTACGTATTGTTCGCAGTGCGAGAAGTGCCCCAGGCCTCTACTGGATTCTCGCCCTTCGAGCTATTGTACGGTCGACGGCCAAGAGGGTTGCTGGACATCGCTAAAGAGGCGTGGGAGCAACAGCCCACCCCACACAAGAGTATTATAGAGCATATAGAAAAGATGCAGGACCGTATCGAGACAGTCCTACCAATCGTCCGGGAACACATGGAGGCCGCCCAACTGGCACAGAGCCGGGTATACAACCGGAGTGCCCAGGTCCGGACATTTAACCCGGGTGACCGGGTACTGGTGCTAGTCCCCACCATTGACAGTAAGTTTTTGGCACGGTGGCAAGGTCCCTACGAGGTGAAAGAGAAGGTAGGGCCAGTGAATTACAAGATATCCCAGCCAGGCCGGCGGAAGCCAGAACAGGTATATCATGTAAATTTACTGAAATCGTGGAGAGATAGGGAGTGTCTCATTGGGGACGGCCCAAGCACTGTCTTGTCTGCGGGGAAGATCCCAGCTCCACCCGAGGTCCCGGAGGGCACCTCCACGGTAAAGATAGCGGGTGGTCTGTCGACCAAACAAGCTCAGGAAGCCAAAGAGTTGGTGAGTCGAAATAGGGACGTGTTCTCTGAGCTTCCTGGTCGAACTTCGGTAGTCCGACATGACATCGTCACCGAGCCCCACGTCAGGGTACGGTTAAAGCCATATCGTGTACCGGAGGCCCGGCGACAGGCCATTTCAGAAGAAGTAAGGTCGATGTTGAGGTTAGGGGTGATTGAGGAGTCAAGGAGCGAGTGGGCCAGCCCCATAGTCCTCATCCCAAAACCTGACGGTATTCTGCGCTTCTGCAATGACTTTAGAAAGCTCAACGAAGTGTCGAAATTCGATGCCTACCCCATGCCCCGGGTAGACGAGCTCATAGAACGGCTAGGGAAAGCTCGCTATTTCTCGGTCCTCAACCTCACAAAAGGATATTGGCAGGTGCCTCTCACGGAGGCGGCAAAGGAGAAGACTGCCTTTGTCACCCCCGAGGGGTTATTTCAGTACCAAGTTTTGCCCTTTGGCCTGCATGGCGCTCCAGCCACCTTCCAGCGATTGATGGACGTCATACTACGGCCCCATCGTCCATATGCTTCGGCATATCTGGATGACATCATCGTGTTTAGCCAGGACTGGGAGGGTCACCTGCCCAAGGTACAGGCCGTAGTCGATTCACTTAGAAAAGCCGGACTGACGGCCAACCAAAAAAAAATGTTCGATCGGGTTCGAGGAGGTCCGGTACCTAGGATACGTGATTGGGCGGGGAGTTGTCAAACCCCAGGTAGACAAGGTTGAGGCGATCAAGGGCTGGCCCAGACCTCTTACCACCAAGCAAGTACGTTCGTTCCTAGGGATGATAGGATATTACAGGCGCTTTATCCCCAACTTTGCCACAGTAGCGGCCCCATTGACAAGACTTTTAAAGGGGAGGAAGACTGTGATGGTCCGCTGGGATGAGCAGGCGGAAGAGGCGTTCTCCCGTTTGAAGTCGGCTCTGTGTGGGTCCCCGGTTTTGGTGACACCAGACTTCACACGGGAATTTGTCGTTCAGACGGACGCCTCTGGAGTGGGCCTAGGGGCAGTACTCTCTCAGGAAATCAGTGGGGAGGAACACCCTGTTGTCTTCCTGAGTCGCAAACTCACCCCAGCGGAAACCAGGTACAGCGTGATAGAGAGAGAATTCCTGGCCATTAAGTGGGCCCTCGAGTCCCTTAGGTACTATCTGTTAGGGAGAAGGTTCCGTCTGGTGACCGACCATTCCCCTCTTCAGTGGATGAGCCGGGCCAAGGAGGGGAGTGCCCGGGTCACCAGGTGGTTCTTATCCCTCCAGAATTTTAAGTTCAGTGTCGAACACAGGGCAGGCCGCTTACAGGGGAATGCCGATGCCCTGTCCCGGGTACACTGTTGTATGTGTGTCCAACCGCTCAGGATTGAACAGGGTGTGCAACCCTTCAGGATTGAACAAAGGGGGGGGATATGTAGGAGAGTACCTGGGGTGGTGGTAAACGGGAGGTACGTGCCAGCGGGGGTCCTGGCCCCGCTGGAGTAAGAGCCGGAAAAGTGCATTTTGCAGCGGTTACGCTGTTAACAACGGATCCGGGCCGGCTCTTATTGGGAGCAGGCAGATATGCGGGCGGGTGCCTGTCTCCCCACGGTCCAGGCCAGGTTTTGCAGGGAAGGGTTAAAACCTGACCAGCAACAAGGGTGTGGCACACAGTGTGGAGCTTCTGTGTTCTCTGGCTGTGAGAGTGAGGAGTGGAGGTGAGCTGGGCTGCGTGCTGAGGCCTGTAAAGGAGTGTGCAGGGACCCACAGCTGAATCCAGGAGGGATCCATGTCCTGTGGCTAGGAGCCGGACCCATGGACTTACTTCCCCAAGGAGAAAAGGTGACATTACTCCTGGCTTTAAATAGACTTTGCTTTATGTGACTGAAACAGGCCTCAAGCAGCCTGCAGCAGGGACTTGCTGTGTTTGAACTATTATTTTGCTGTGTGTGACCACCCTCCCTGTGAACTGCACCGCCTTTCACAAATATGCACCGTGTGAATAAACAAAGCATTGTGTTTTACACTAAGACCGGTCTGTGATGCCTCTATACTGCACTCGCTACCACTGCCTACCAGAGCGGATCCCCACAGTATACATACAATTAAAAGGTTTATGTATATTTTTTACCCTACACCTTTCCTTCTGAACTGTTCTAGTCCCTCCTTCAATTCCTCCCCCAGTTCCATTACCTCGCCCCAGGTCTCTATCTGCACTATCTTCCCATCCTGTAATGTAATTACCCTCCCCCCCCAGTCCCTAGTTTAAACACTCCTCCAACCTTGTAGCCATCTTTTTCACCAACACAGCTGCCCCTTACCCATTGAGGTGCAGCCCATCCCTACGATGGAGCCTGTAGCCGACAGAGAAGTTGGCCCAGTTCTCCAGGAACCCAAACCCCTCCCTCCTACACCAGTTCTTGAGCCACTTGTTAACCTCCCTAAAAACCCGCTGCCTTTTTTGTGTTGCTCGTGATACAGGTAGTATTTCGGAAAACACTACCTTTGAGGTCCTTGTCCTAAGCTTTTGACCTAGATCCCTAAATACATTTTTAAAGACGCTCCACCTACCTCTAACTTTGTCATTGGTTCCGATATGGACCATGACTGCTGGATTTTCTCCAGCCCCTCCCAGTAATCTGTCAACCCGATCCGCGATGTGTTGAACGTGAGCAACAGGAAGACACCGTTCGACGATTCTGGTCTTTCTGACAGATTGCCCTATCAGTACCCCTAATAATTGAGTCTCCCACTACCAGCAACAGTCTGGCCTGCCCTGCTCTCCTGGTCCCCTGCTTACTGGAGCTGACATTCCCCTGAGTGGAAGAGGAAGTATCCGGCTGCAGCAGTGCTCTCCCTGAACTGACATCCCCCTCATCTGCCAACCTTGCAAACTTGTTGGGGTGTGTCAGATCAGGTCTAACCTCCTTGGCACTCTTCCCTCTACCCCGCTTTCTAACTGTTACCAAGCTAGCTACCTCACTTTCCTGAGCCTCCTTCCTACCACCCTTGCCCACATCTGCCCCATAGAGTGCTTGCTCAGTGAGCAGCAAACTCTTTTCCAAATTGTCAACACTTCTCAGTGTTGAAACTCACCCTGTTAGATACTCGATGTGCGATTCCAAACGGCAAATTGGCTCACATTTTGAACAAATATATGCACCCTCAAACGGCTGTTCCAGGACTGCATACATTAGACAAGATGTGCACTGGACTGCGTTGTCAATAATGGAACACATACTAAATGGGAATTATGCAAGAAAAAGGAAAAAAACTATACAGTGCAGTGATAAGAATGTAACTTACTGTAGTCCCCTTCTAAAGTCCCTGAATCTGAACTTACGTAATCTAAAGTCGCACACTTAATACAAACACACACTTGAACTCATATACTTGAACCCTTGCAAACTTGCGTTGTTTGGCTGATTGTATAAGTGCAGCTCTCAAACCAGTCTGCTTTTTTTCTCTGGATTCAAAGGACTGAGCTGCCCTCAAGACTGGCTTTTTAACTTTTCCTAATTAGATAGCCATACCCCAATTACTCACCTGTGCAACACCCTGGAGTAGGAAGTGAAAAATAAAATGTAATAGTATACTCTCAGTCTCAGCTGCTATGAAATAAACCTGGCAGCAAAAGCAAGTGACAGTGTATAAACTAGACTACACTGCTCTGACTTTGTATATAGTACAATAAGGTCAGGCACAGCCACTCATCAATGCACACAAATAATTTAGCTCTCACAGATACTCCCTCGCGTAATCTAAAGTCACACACTTAATACAAACACACACTTGAACTCAAACACATGAACGCTAGTTTGGCTGCTTGTATAAATGCAGCTCTCAAACCAGTCTGCTTTTTACCCCCTCTGGATTCAAATTAGGGCCTATTCATGTCATATTTTTGCATGCACACAAGGAGACCTTCCAATGTGAGTGCCAAACATGTCCATAGAGTTATATTTGCCAGACAGAGGTCAATAAAGTATCCTTTGGCCTCAGTCTGGCCGGTATACAGCAGTATTTTGCAAAAATTTGGTTTTGAATAGCACAGTAGACTATGCTATTCCATCCTTATTACTAATTTTCTTTCTCTAAAAAACATATTGTGCATTATTAGTGAATGTGTTGTCCTGCGATAACAGTATTTTTATACCTTTCATTCCAAGTATTTATTTCGTATTTCTAGCACAGATTGCAGAGCAAAGGTCTTTGGCGCCGCAATCTGCGACTTTTCCCAGCTCACACCAGGTCTAAAAAAGTGGGTGTGCCGGCCCATCTCATTTACCATTTTCTATGCCTGTTTTAGGTCTAGAAAATGGTCTAGGAAGCTGTCTTACATTTAGAAGTGGCTGTGGATGTGCCAAAGTTATGTAGAGGCCGGCACTGCTAAATAACTTGGATGGATCCACCACCAGCGCAGGCTCTTAAGAGCGGCATCTATAAATAACGGCATTTATATACCAGTTAACCATAAATGTATTGTATTACGTCAAAATAGTGTGCATTATTAGTGAACTCATTTTGCTACAATAACAGCATTATATCTGTTTCACTCAATGAATTGTAATGTGTCAAAATGATGTACATTTTTAGTGAACACGTGCTGCAATAACAGCATTTAAATACCTGTTTCATTCCACACATTGTATAACATCAAGATACCATGCATTATTAGTGAATGTTTTTTGCTAAAATAACACTATTTATATACCAATTAACTGTTAATGCATTGTACTATGTCAAGACACTGTGTATTATTAGTGAAAATGTTGTGCTGCTATAATGGCATTTATATAACTGTTTATTCCATTGTAAATTGTAAATACCCGTGTTCAGTGTGTTCATAGAAGGGGAGGGACATTTAATTCCACCTGTGTCTCTAAATTACAGAAAAAAAACACTTGCCGTTTTCTAGTACAATTTGATAATCTGTGGAACAAACCTGTGACTTTTCATTTATAGGCCTTATAATAAAATGTCCGGTAAACATAAGAGTGTAAAACGAAAGACACAGACCTCATCATATGAGAGTCAGACTGTTGGTAGCTGTAGTAGTGCAATCAGCAGTAGCAGCTCCAGCTGCCCAGACAGTAGTAGTAGTAGCAACCAGCCACAGTTCCCCCTTGCATTCGAGTAGGAGTATTGCTAGCATAAATCGATCTGATGATTACTGAATAGCTATGCTTTTAGACCCTTGCTGTCAAAGCAAAATGGGGGAATGTTTTCCTGTTGCCAAAAAAATTACCAGGATACTCTGTGTACGCAGCTTTCCACAGCTTTCAGTGTGCAGGTGCCTGCCACTCATGTGTCTGACCAGGATGCCCCCTCTCTGAACCCTGACAAGTAATTCACCTCCTGTGGTCTCTGCTAGTGATGGCCTTGTGGTTCGCCTGGCGGTCGGTTCGCGGCGAACTTTGAGTGTTTAGAGAACCACCGAACATGCAAACATATGGCGATGGCCGGCGCCATATTCTTTTGCATTGCGCTGAACTTTGACCCATGACACATCCTTTAGGTAGGACAGGACAGCCAATTGAGACGTTTCAGCACATGGACACACCCCCACCCTATAACATAACCTGATCTGGCTGCCATTTTACATTCTGTATTTTGTCACTGTAGAGAGAGGTTGCTTTGTGGAGCAGGGACAGGCTGTTAGGGACACCAAACGCTAGCTAATAGGGCCACAAAAGTCCTTTTAAGGACTGGTATAGGTGTGCTATTGATAGGTGTGATATACAGAGGGGTGTGCTATACTTATAATATACTTTCGAACATAGAAAGTATATTATAGTGCATTTTTACTGTACAGCAGTTGTGTATGGTTCAGCTGCGATACTGCAGCTATATAGAGGAACAAACGCTATTGGAACAACTAATTTCAATGTGTGTGATATACCTGTTGCCCCCCAAAATACTGATTGAGGCAGGGGTGTGATATACCTATAATATACTTTCTATATAGTGCATTTGAACTGTGCAGCACTTGTTTGCGGTTCTGCTGCGATACCGCAGCTATACAGAGGTACAAACGCTATTGTAACAACTAATTGCAATGGGCGTGATATACCAGCTGCCCCCCCCAAAAAAAAAAACTGATTGAGGCAGGGGTGTGATATGCCTTTAATATACTTTCTATATAGTGCATTTGAACCGTGCAGCAGTTGAGTGCGGTTCTTCCGCGATACCGCAGCTGTATAGAGGTTTAAACGGTATCAGAACAACTAATTGCAACGGGTGTGATATACCAGTTGTCCCTCAAAAAAAATTATTGAGGCAGGGGTGTGATATATCTATAATATACTTTCCATAAAGTGCATTTGAACTGTGCAGCACTTGTGTGCGGTTCTGCTGCGATACCGCATCTATATAGAGGGACAAACGCTATTGAAACAACTAATTGCAACAGTTGTGATATATCCATTGCCCCCCCAAAAACTTATTGAGGGGTGTGCTATACCTGCTTCCACAAAAGACTGATTAAGGGGTTAGATGTGCCTGCTTCCACCAAATATTGATCGAGGCCTGCATTATACCTGCTTTCACAAATACTGCTCTTCTCTAGGGACATAGGCACAGGGTCATTTTGAAAATGACAGGCAGAGGAAGAGGCAGGCCATTCCGCAGGGGTGGTAGGGGTCGGGCAGGTGCACCAGGCCGGTGCCTAAGTGGGAAGTTGGAGAAGGCGCGTGCGATTACTTCAAAGGACGCACCAGAGTTGGTTGAATGGCTCACTGACCCTTCCACTTCTGCACCTTCCTCACTCTTAGCTGTGTGCACCCCAAATCCACCAACACCACCAACACAGCCCCTCCACACGGGTCAGAGGAATTATTTTCCCATCCATTTCCAGACCTTACCGATGCGCAGCCATTCTTGACATCGGATAAGGAAGAAGAGGTAGCAACGGCCACCACCCAGATCAGTCCAATGAGGGAGGTCCTTGCTGTTGCTGCCTACTGCCTAGATCTCAAATGTCAGTGGTGGTGAAGGTGACGATGATGACGTGTCGATGGACGTCACATGGGTGCCCGCAAGAGAGGAAAAGGAGGGGAGTTCAGAGGGAGAGACGGAGCAGCAGAGAGGGAGGAGAAGGAGGAGAAGCAGGGACAGCTCGCAGGGTACAGGAGTCAAAACAGACTGCAAGGAGCTAGCTATCCACCATGCACGGTCACTTCTGGCGCTTCCAGGACGCTGGCACATGGCTCCGCAGTGTGAGATTTTTTTTATTTGTCAGCTGCTGACAATAGTGTTGCCATCTGCAGCTTGTGCTGTCAACGCATAAGTCGCTGTAAGCCCAACACTCACCTAGGGTCTCCCATCACCGAGCCCAGTGGGAGCAACGCCGTCAGAACCCACAAAGCCACACTCCCTGTGCTCCATGTCATGCCTCTTCTCCTTCTCCTCTCTCCTCCCATTTGTAGTCGGTACCAATTCTACCATGCCTGCAAGAAGAGGGCGGTTTGAAGATGTGTTGGTCACTATGGATATGAGATCATTCATGCATCCAACCCATCGACAGCCGCCCTCCGGATCCAGCCTCAGGGAACGCCTAGACCGGCAGGTGTCCGACTACAATCGGGTTAATGGCCGATGTGGACGCTCTGAGAAGCGAAGAACCCCTGGACTACTGGGTGTGCAGGCTTGCCATGTGGACAGAGCTGGCACAATTTGCCATGGAACTCTTGGCTTGCCCAGCTTCAAGTGTCCTGTCCAAAAGGACGTTTAGCGCAGCAGGAGGGATAGTGACAGATAAGCACACTCGCCTAGCTCACGACAGTGTGAACTACCTCACATTTCTAAAAATGAATGAGGCATGGATCTCGGAGGAATTCAACACCTGTGACGACCACGTGTAATTGAATTTCCTCATGCCAGCCCACACATGTCCGCCACCACAAAGAACAAAGAATTGTCCTTGTTTTATGTATATACTTATGCATAACAGGGCTTTTCTGTCAGGTGAATGCCTCATTTTTGGGGCCTCTACTCCAGTGGCCTACAGTGCAATTTTTATCCAGTGACCACCTAATGTACCTCCAGCCACAGAATCACAAGTTCTTTTGTGTCAGGTGAATGCCTAATTTTTTATGCCAGTACTCCAGTGGCCTACAGTAACATTTTTAACCAGTAAATGCCTAATGTACCTCCAGCCACATCATCCAAAGTTCCTTTCTGTCTGGTGAATACCTACAGTAACATTTTTATCCAGTGAACGTCTAATGCCAGCCCACACATATCCGCCACCACAAAGAACAAAGAATTGTCCTTGTTTTATGTATATACTTCGGCATAACAGGGCTTTTCTGTCAGGTGAATGCCTTATTTTTGGGGCCTCTACTCCAGTGGCCTACAGTGCAATTTTTATCAAGTGACCACCTAATGTACCTCCAGCCACAGAATCACAAGTTCTTTTGTGTCAGGTGAATGCCTAATTTTTTATGCCAGTACTCCAGTGGCCTACAGTAACATTTTTAACCAGTAAATGCCTAATGTACCTTCAGCCACATCAGCCAAAGTTCTTTTCTGTCTGGTGAATGCCAAATTTTTGGGACCTGTACTCCAGTAGCCTACAGTAAAATTTTTATCCAGTGACCACCTAATGTACCTCCAGCCACAGAATCACAAGTTCTTTTGTGTCAGGTGAATGCCTAATTTTGGGGCCTATACTCCAGTGGCCTACAGTTCTATTTTAATCCAGTGACCACCTAATGTACCTCCAGCCACAGAATCACAAGTTCTTTTGTGTCAGGTGAATGCCTAATTTTTGGGGCCTGTACTGGCCGACAGTTATATTTTTATCCAGTGACCACCTAATGTACCTCCAGCCACATAATTACAAGTTCATTTCTGTCAAGTGAATGCCTAATTTTTGGGGCTCGTACTCCCATGGCCTTAAATTTAAAAAATTTAGGCTACAGCAGGGCACATTTTTGAGAGTTTCCCTTTAAGATGCATAAAAATGGCCTCTGATTAAAATACATATTTTTTTTGTGGGAATTTTAGCCAATGATCCCCCTCTTGTATATCACTGTCCATGTTGTGGGACTATTTGTGTACTTCTAGTAAGTGTTTGCTAGCTGCAAATATGACTTGAAGGTTTTTCAGGTTTGCGCGGTTTGCAAACATTTGATCGCGAACACGCGTTCGCAAATCGTCCTGGCTGATGTTCGTCACTAGTCTCTGCTACCACAAGTGGCAGAAGCCGCGGCATACAGTCCAATATTATAAACATGATGGAGCATTTTTTTTCAGGTGCTGTGCTAGGCTGACACAAGTCAGCAAAGAGAGAGACGTATTGTCTGTACAACCCTGTTCAGTCCTACTTGGACTGTGGCCTTTCTGTGGCACATACTATGTTCCCTGAACCCATGAATTTCTGGGCAGGCAGATTGGAACAGTGGCCAGAACTAGCCCAGTTTGCTCTCAGTGTACAGTCTTGTCCAGCCTCCAGTGTCATCTCAGAGAGGGTTTTCACTAGGGGTGCACCGAAATGAAAATTCTGGTCCGAAACTGAAACCGAAAATTCAGGATGCCCTTGACCGAAAACCGAAACCGAAACTGCCTTTTTGCCCAAATACTTTTAAAATACTATTTTTTTTAATGATTTTATTAATTCTTTTTCATGAATTTAATAAATCATATTATATAACATGGTGCTTCCTCATATACAAGTGATTGTACAAAACAACATGTACAAGTGATTGTACAAAACAACAGTGCAAGAAACAGTTGTAAAACCAACCTTAAACTGTAAACAGATGTCGCCTCAGGTCAAGAACAAATTTTTGCTGGGCTACACAATTTTTTTTAAATGTAAATAAAATAACTACACACAACTTGGACTGCTTTCTATTTAAGTAAAAGTGGCAGGTTTCTTTTCAAGAACAAAAGTTGCTCAGCTTTCTCGCACGAGAGACGGTTCCGCTTCTCATCAAGAACATGAGATGCTGCACTGAATAGTCTCTCGCTATCTGTGCTGGTGCTTGGGGCAGATAAATATCTGCGTGCAATCCGTGCAAGCAATGGAAGGCGATCTTTGTTCATGCGCCAGTAGTCAAGGGGATTGTCGCTTCTGGCGATGGGTAGTTCAGCAAGGTAAATCTCCAGCTGTTTTGTAGCTGCACTTGTGGCACTGCTGTGGATCGGGGTGCTGCTTTCCTGTAGAATCTCGTCAAACATGTCAGAAAGCAAGGGAGTGTGCTCCCCATCACTTGTGCGTCATGACCGTTTCTCTGGCACACTTTGTTCTGTGCTGTGCATCAAGTCTCCCTCACCAGATGCTTCCATCACTTCCAACTGTGCCTGTATCATTTCCCGTGCACGCTGCTTTTTCTCCATGTCTAAGTAATGTTCTTTAAATCGAGGATCTAGTACTGTTGCAATGCAGTACAGGGGGTTGGACTCAGTGTCTTGAAAGCGTTTGTTAACAGCCTCCAATAGAGTGCTTTTAGCTGTTTTGATGCCATGGTCTGTTTGCACCTCTTTTCCTAGCAGACGTTTCAGTGCTGCAATCAAGGGAATAACTTCAGCAACAGATGCATTAGTTGAGCTTATTTCCTTGGTTAACTGTTCAAATGGAGCAAGAAGAGACACAATATTTTCAATTAAGATCCACTGATGTGCACTAAAGGTTGCTGGCAGTTCGTAATCTGCCATGTACGCAGCTAAGACTCGCTTTTGTTCAAGTAATCTTTCCAACATATAGTACGTGCTGTTCCAGCGAGTGGCTACATCTTGCTGCAGTCGTTTGGGTGGCATTCCAAACTGTACTTGCAAAGCTTGTAATCGGGAATAAGCAAGCGGAGAATGCTTAAAGTGACCCACAATTTTTTTCCCTGATGCGGTTATATCTGATATGCTGCGCTGACTCAGCACTCCCTCATTTACAGCCAGCTGCAGCGTGTGTGCCATGCACGGTATACTATTGAGGCCACTGTCCTCCATAGCCTTTACCATGTTCCGTGCATTATCTCGGACAATCAGATGCACTTTAGACCTGTCAATGTGCCAAGTTTCAAGCATGCTAACTAAAGCCTCAGATATTGCTGCTGCAGTATGTGACCCAACAAACTCTTGTGCCTGAAGCAAAATTGTTTGCAATTTAAAATCGGCGTCTATCCACTGCGCTGTTAAGCTGAGCATGCTAGTTGGACTTACGTCTGAGCTCCGAATGTCAGTGGTAAAACTTAGAGCTGGGATGTCTGTGGTCATGAGCTTATGAATGTGTTTTGAAACACGGTCAAACATTTCAGGTAGACAGGTTTCTGCAAAATAACGTCTGCTTGGCAGTGTGTAACGAGGCTCAATGTGTTGTATGAGCTTACGAAATCCAATGTCTTCCACAACAGAGAATGGCTGGTCATCTAAGGCAATAAATTCCATTATTTTCTCTGTAATGCCTTCTGCTTTGGCACTATCATTTGCAAATTTCTTAATTTTTTCAAAGACTGTGGCGACAGAAGGTGTTTGTGTGCTAGTAGTTGGGGTACTTTTAAGCATTGTTGCTTTTCTGTACTCTTCATGCTGAATTGAATGTCGTGTTTTCAGGTGGTATATCAACCCGGTTGTGGAAAATTGCCTCTGCACTGTACCCCCTATTGAAATTTTAGCTGAACAAAGACTGCAGACGGCAAATTTGGTGTCTTTATCAGAAACTTTGAAATATTTCCAAACTGCTGACATTGTAAAGTCTCTCACGGCACTTCCGGTTTGAAGGCTGCGCAGCGGCAGTGTGCGGTCTTCTCACAGCGCGGATGGTGAGCTACTTGGTGGGTGACAAATCCCACAAATCCCAAACCCCATATTTTCTGCCGATATGTACCAATATCGGCCGAAATGGATTAGGCCCATTTTCGGCCGATATTTTCGGCCGCCGGAATTTCGGTGCACCCCTAGTTTTCACTGCAGCAGGTGGCATCGTCACACCCAAACAAACAAACTTGTCCTCCCCAAGTGTACAAAACATCACATTTGTTAAAATTAACAATTGATGGATCTTTGAGGATTTTCATACCCCTCCGGCTGAGGTCTATGAATGGATCTAAAAGCAGAAGGTGCGGGGACCGCGCTCTAAATAAACAGTTTATGTCAGTTATTGAATCCTACAAAGACAGAGAACTGAAGTCTCATCCAGCTACCAGAGGCAGTATTCGCAGAGACGTATTGTTCATACGAAAGAGTTGTAATCCACCTCCTACTGGTCCGCAGATCTCGTCATGAGTCACCAGCCACTGATTCCAAACACCGGACCCGAATACCTTCAAGAAGGAACAGAACAGATGGTGCAATACCCTCGGTATCTTAAAAGGTAAGGGGTTTATTGTACTCACAATTTTTAAGTTACAAGCATGCACATAGAATTGCCCGACCCGAGTTTCGCTATTAGCTTCTTCAGGGGCCGCTGCAAGCCACGAGTAAAAGATCACTTCTACCCCGGAACTAAAACGGACTTCCGTTGTCCAATATCGTGTCAATCAAGCAAAAAATGTCGGATGTCAGACATATACAAAATGTGCAATATAAACAAACACATAAAATCACATAGAATATACAATAACATATAAATATCATATAATACACATATGCAAAATGTATAAAAATATATATATATATATATATAAAATATAAATATAAAATTTATGAAAATATGTAAAAAACGGTAATAGTATCAGACAAGTCAAGCCATACAAACTGCTTTTATATCCCACTCGATATTTAATCCTTGTGGCTGTAAAGTGTCCATCTCAAATATCCATTGCGCTTCTTTCTTATTGATTTGTATGGCGGGATTACCTCCTCGCCAATACCGTTTAACTAATTCTATGCCGTAAAATTTCAAACCACTAGGATCTTTTTGATGAACTCTCTTAAAATAGGCTGAGACACTATGCGTCTCCAGCCCCTTCTTAATATTTCTAATATGCTCTGCCACCCAGACTTTCAGCTTCCTTAGAGTTCTACCTATATATTGGAGCCCACAAGGGCACTCCAACATATAGATGACTCCTATAGACTCGCATGAGATATTTCCCTTTATCTTTAGTGTAGGTACAAAATCTGAGAATGGGAAACCTCAGAGTGTCATATACCAATTTTTATGTTAACTGGGTTACTTTTGATTCAGTTAGAATCAATTTGGACATATTTACTTTTTAATTCCTGTACCTCACATGGATCTAGAGGTCTCGCCTTTCATTGCTCTGCTGCATTTATATCAAGCTGGAAGCTCAAGGGGAGTGTATTTTCTGCTGCAGCTCAGGAGGTGTGTCCATGCTCTCCCTATCACAGCTCAGGAGGTGTGTCCATGCTCTCCCTATCACAGCTCAGGAGGCAGTTGATGGATGAAACTGAGCATGTGCGGCCATCTCAGTGAGCAGGTCAAAGAAATAAGAAAAAACAAACTGCAGGTGGCGCTTTACAGACACATTTTATTGACTAACTCAGTGGCTATTCTAAATTTTTTATTACATGCAATTGCCAAAGTATTCAGATGCAGGTGCTGGTTTGAAAACTGTGGAATATTTTTCTTGGGACAACCCCTTTAACTGACTGACTGAGTTGAATGACTTCACCGCCGTCTTGTGGTGGCTGAGAATATTGCCTATTAATACAATGTGCATACAAAATACAGTAAAGGCATATTTTATACAGAAATAAATTCTTTTGCACTTTGTAGTATATTGCTACTCTGTAGTGGGAAGCTGCACACTTACAGTACTTGTCAAACTGTCACATCACACACCGAACATGGATGAGACACGTCTGCTATTACCACACTGCGCCAGTCATACCATTACCAACACCGACATGTTTTGTCAGGAATAAGCCCAAAGCAGGCTTTTAAAGCAGGAATCACTACAATGAAGCAGCTTCCAGAGTCATAGTGGAGGTTGTTGAATGTGACCCCCTTCTCTTCGTCTCCTCACTCAATGTATCCTGCTGTTCGAAGACTCAGGATATAAAGCAACAGGTCCTTGTTCCTGAGGACTAAGCTAAGTGGTTTCATTTTCTAAAGGATTCTATTGATACTGGTTATTCATGGAGATAGCTATCAGAAATAACACTATTTGATTTGTATGTACTGACTTTTATACAATGTATAATTTTACAGTAAATAGAGTAGAAGTTGTTAATAGCCACACATTTTGGTCCAGCCTGCAAATTTAAACATTTAGTTGCATATTTTTTTTTTTATTGTAATTTGAATCCATCCTGAATTAAGCATAAGCTGAATAAAACTCTCAGGTCTCCCCAGGGGCACACATAATAATACAGTGTGCTAATAAAATTACATTATTTCAGCACTTTATTGCTATTTTTATTTTCTACTGTTTTACTGATTTTCATACCGCTGTTTCACTGATGATCTTAGGCAATTGCGATTGCTTTTACAGTAAATTATTGCATAGGTATTAGTCATCTTGAGAGCAGGGATCTGGTAAAAATTATAATGATGACCTCATTCTTACCAGATCGGCATGGGGTGTTGGGACTCTGCAGGCTCCAGGCAGCTTTCCAATCACACAGTGCTTTACACAGGGGCGTAGCGTGGGGGGGCGGGGGGGGGGGGGGCGTTGCCCCGGGTGCCTCACTGCAGGGGGGGCGCTGTCCGCTGCAACAACAAAATCTTAAATGGCTGATGCTGTGTTTTTTTTCTTCACACAGCACAGCAGAGCAGAGTGAGGAGGCGGGGCGCAGTAGGATCACACTGATAGGCTCCGCCCACCTTACAGGCAGGAAAGACAGTGCGGAGCCAGAGCAAGAAGATAGAAGCAGAAGATGGCTGCCGCACTGTCCCTGCTTCAGTACTTGTAGCGGTCAGGTCAGAGAGTCTATCCAGAGTCCAGACAGGCAGCCTGAAAGCAGCCCTGACAGAGTAGGTGACACTGCAGTCAGTGTCATTCCCAGTCCCACCCATAGTGAATTAGGTCAGTCACAGTGTGTATGTTGGCATGGGCTGCGGGTAGGCGTTAGGGGTAATATATGAGTGAAGTGCCACTGTGCCAGTGCCATGAGAGCCAGGCCAAGGCTGCCAAGTAGATGGCACCATGGCAGTCAGGGTGCTGGTGAAGGATGACCAGCCCAGGGACACTGACAGAGAGACAGTATGCCTCTCTGGGATGCCATCTGCAGTTTCTGCCCATCTCTCAGGCCTACCCTGGTATATGGAGTGGACAGCAGAGATGGGCAGCACTGTCTCTGGTCCTCCTTCACCAGCACCGCCTGACTGCCACGCTCTTGCTTGGACTGGCTCTCATGGCACTTCAGCTTCCTCTTGCTCTTTTCTATCCTGCTTTGGAATCCGGTTTTGAGCTGGGTCCCTGGAAGCTTCAGGGCTGCAGCCAGGTCTGCCCTCCTCTCAGTCTCAGGTCCAGACAGTCACTGACCAAGTTTAAGTCCCTCTGAGGCTCAGCCTAAGGGCAGTGGCGTCGCCGGGGGGGGGGGGGGGGGGGGGGGGGGCCACGGCCCCCCCTACATCATGCTTTGCCCCCCCCCCAACTAAAATGCCCATCCCCCCAAGTGAGCCGGCGCCGGGCACAGGGAGATGAGCGCTTCCATTGCGCTCATCTCCATTGTAACCTGCCTGTGCCAGCGGAGGTGCAGGGGAGGGAGAGGCGTGTTTCTTCCCCTTCCTCTGATAGGCTGCAGGCACTAGGCCGGCAGCCCATCAGAGGCCGGCGCAGGCGGAGCGCTGACACTGAGGTGAGTATAAGTGGTTTTTTTTTTTGTTGTTTTTTTACAATAGTGTTACTGGCACATTGGGGGGGCTTATTACAATGGGGGGGGGACTTAATACTGGCACATGATGGGGGGGGACTTAAAACTGGCACATGATGATGGGGGGGACTTAATACTGGCACATTGGGGGGGCTTATTACAATGGGGGGGACTTAATACTGGCACATGATGGGGGGGACTTAAAACTGGCACATGATGATGGGGGGGACTTAATACTGGCACATGATGATGGGGGGACTTAATACTGGCACATGATGATGGGGGGGACTTAATACTGGCACATGATGATGGGGGGGACTTAATACTGGCACATGATGATGGGGGGACTTAATACTGGCACATGATGATGGGGGGGACTTAATACTGGCACATGATGGGGGGGGGACTTAATACTGGCACATGATGATGGGGGGGACTTAATACTGGCACATGATGATGGGGGGACTTAATACTGGCACATGATGATGGGGGACTTAATACTGGCACATGATGGGGGGACTTAATACTGGCACATAATGGGGGGGCTTAATACTGGCACGTAATGGGGGGCTTATTACTGGCACGTAATGGGGGGCTTATTACTAGCACGTAATGGAGGGGCTTATTACTAGCACGTAATGGGGGGCTTATTACTAGCACGTAATGGGGGGCTTATTACTGGCACGTGATGGGGGCTTATTACTGGCACGTGATGGGGGCTCTTGTTACTGGCACGTGATGGGGGGCTTATTACTGGCACGTGATGGGGGGCTTATTACTGGCACGTGATGGGGGCTCTTGTTACTGGCACAGTGACAGCAGAGATGGGCAGCACTGTCTCTGGTCCTCCTTCACCAGCACCGCCTGACTGCCACGCTCCTGCTTGGACTGGCTCTCATGGCACTTCAGCTTCCTCTTGCTCTTTTCTATCCTGCTTTGGAATCCGGTTTTGAGCTGGGTCCCTGGAAGCTTCAGGGCTGCAGCCAGGTCTGCCCTCCTCTCAGTCTCAGGTCCAGACAGTCACTGACCAAGTTTAAGTCCCTCTGAGGCTCAGCCTAAGGGCAGTGGCGTCGCCGGGGGGGGGGGGGGGGAGAGGGGGCCACGGCCCCCCCTACATCATGCTTTGCCCCCCCCCCCAACTAAAATGCCCCTCCCCCAAGTGAGCCGCCGCCGGGCACAGGGAGATGAGCGCTTCCATTGCGCTCATCTCCATTGTAACCTGCCTGTGCCAGCGGAGGTGCAGGGGAGGGAGAGGCGTGTTTCTTCCCCTTCCTCTGATAGGCTGCAGGCACTAGGCCGGCAGCCTATCAGAGGCCGGCGCAGGCGGAGCGATGACATCATCGCGCTGCCTGAGCCTTACAGCGCGGGACACAGGAAGAGTCTGCATTGCATCGCTGACACTGAGGTAAGTATAAGTGTTTTTTTTTTTGTTGTTTTTTTACAATAGTGTTACTGGCACATTGGGGGGGCTTATTACAATGGGGGGGACTTAATACTGGCACATGATGGGGGGGGACTTAAAACTGGCACATGATGATGGGGGGACTTAATACTGGCACATTGGGGGGGCTTATTACAATGGGGGGGACTTAATACTGGCACATGATGGGGGGGGGACTTAATACTGGCACATGATGATGGGGGGGACTTAATACTGGCACATGATGAAGGGGGGGGACTTAATACTGGCACATGATGAAGGGGGGGGGACTTAATACTGGCACATGATGATGGGGGGGACTTAATACTGGCACATGATGGGGGGGGACTTAATACTGGCACATGATGATGGGGGGGGACTTAATACTGGCACATGATGATGGGGGGACTTAATACTGGCACATGATGATGGGGGGACTTAATACTGGCACATGATGGGGGGGACTTAATACTGGCACATGATGATGGGGGGGACTTAATACTGGCACATGATGATGGGGGGACTTAATACTGGCACATGATGATGGGGGGACTTAATACTGGCACATGATGGGGGGGACTTAATACTGGCACGTAATGGGGGGGCTTAATACTGGCACGTAATGGGGTGCTTATTACTGACACGTAATGGGGGGCTTATTACTAGCACGTAATGGGGGGCTTATTACTAGCGCGTAATGGGGGGCTTATTACTAGCACATAATGGGGGGCTTATTACTGGCACGTGATGGGGGCTTATTACTGGCACGTGATGGGGGCTCTTGTTACTGGCACGTGATGGGGGGCTTATTACTGGCACGTGATGGGGGCTTATTACTGGCACGTGATGGGGGCTCTTGTTACTGGCACGTGATGGGGGCTTATTACTGGCACATTGGGGGGCTCTTGTTACTGACAGTGGCACGTTATTGAGGGCACTTATTACTGGCACATTATTGGTGGGCACTATAGGGGCATCTACTGAGGCCACAAAGAAGGGGTGTTTTATATGGGGGGCTCTGTACAGTAGTATTTTATACTGGGACACATTATGGTGGGTACTATGGAGAAGGGGAGACAGGAGTACTATGGAGTCATCTACGGGGGGCACTAAGAAGGGGTATTTTATACTTGCAAATTATGGGGGACACTGAGGGCATCTACTGGGGCATGATATATGGGGCATTTTATACTGGTACATTATGGGGGGCACTAGCAGGGAGGGGGAGAGGAGCACTATGGAGGCATTTACTGGGGCACTATATAGGGGTATTTTATACTGGCACATGATGGGGGACATTAGCTCAACTGGGGGCATAAGGGGGTATGTTTTGCACATATAAGGAGAATTATTTCTACTGGGGGGCATTATGGTGGGTTTTATTACTCCCCCATGGTATGACCCCCTAGTAGCAGCACCAGCCTCTCTCTGCTCTGCTATCCCTCTGTCCCTTCTCCAAATCCTTATTATGAAATCTTTCTCATTAGGATAAAACACAACATCAGCTCCGCCGAGCCCCCGGCCAAAGTGTGGAAGTGGCGTCCGAGATCCCCCAAGGGCCAAGCCAAGTAACTGTAAGTGTTCATGTGAAATATATTTATTTTATATACAGGGAGTGCAGAATTATTAGGCAAGTTGTATTTTTGAGGATTAATTTTATTATTGAACAACAACCATGTTCTCAATGAACCCAAAAAACTCATTAATATCAAAGCTGAATATTTTTGGAAGTAGTTTTTAGTTTGTTTTTAGTTTTAGCTATTTTAGGGGGATATCTGTGTGTGCAGGTGACTATTACTGTGCATAATTATTAGGCAATTTAACAAAAAACAAATATATACCCATTTCAATTATTTATTTTTACCAGTGAAACCAATATAACATCTCAACATTCACAAATATACATTTCTGACATTCAAAAACAAAACAAAAACAAATCAGTGACCAATATAGCCACCTTTCTTTGCAAGGACACTCAAAAGCCTGCCATCCATGGATTCTGTCAGTGTTTTGATCTGTTCACCATCAACATTGCGTGCAGCAGCAACCACAGCCTCCCAGACACTGTTCAGAGAGGTGTACTGTTTTCCCTCCTTGTAAATCTCACATTTGATGATGGACCACAGGTTCTCAATGGGGTTCAGATCAGGTGAACAAGGAGGCCATGTCATTAGATTTTCTTCTTTTATACCCTTTCTTGCCAGCCACGCTGTGGAGTACTTGGACGCGTGTGATGGAGCATTGTCCTGCATGAAAATCATGTTTTTCTTGAAGGATGCAGACTTCTTCCTGTACCACTGCTTGAAGAAGGTGTCTTCCAGAAACTGGCAGTAGGACTGGGAGTTGAGCTTGACTCCATCCTCAACCCCAAAAAGGCCCCACAAGCTCATCTTTGATGATACCAGCCCAAACCAGTACTCCACCTCCACCTTGCTGGCGTCTGAGTCGGACTGGAGCTCTCTGCCCTTTACCAATCCAGCCATGGGCCCATCCATCTGGCCCATCAAGACTCACTCTCATTTCATCAGTCCATAAAACTTTAGAAAAATCAGTCTTTCTCGGCCCAGTCTTGACGTTTCAGCTTGTGTGTCTTGTTCAGTGGTGGTCGTCTTTCAGCCTTTCTTACCTTGGCCATGTCTCTGAGTATTGCACACCTTGTGCTTTTGGGCACTCCAGTGATGTTGCAGCTCTGAAATATGGCCAAACTGGTGGCAAGTGGCATCTTGGCAGCTGCACGCTTGACTTTTCTCAGTTCATGAGCAGTTATTTTGCGCCTTGGTTTTTCCACACGCTTCTTGCGACCCTGTTGACTATTTTGAATGAAACGCTTGATTGTTCGATGATCACGCTTCAGAAGCTTTGCAATTTTAAGAGTGCTGCATCCCTCTGCAAGATATCTCACTATTTTTGACTTTTCTGAGCCTGTCAAGTCCTTCTTTTGACCCATTTTGCCAAAGGAAAGGAAGTTGCCTAATAATTATGCACACCTAATATAGGGTGTTGATGTCATTAGACCACACCCCTTCTCATTACAGAGATGCACATCACCTAATATGCTTAATTGGTAGTAGGCTTTCGAGCCTATACAGCTTGGAGTAAGACAACATGCATAAAGAGGATGATGTGGTCAAAATACTCATTTGCCTAATAATTCTGCACGCAGTGTATGTACACTCCTGTGAGAGGCGGGGAGGGAGATCTGTGGATGACACTGTTATGGAGGGGGAAATGGGGATGACACTGTCATGGGGTGGATCTGTGGATGACACATATAGCATAAGATGCTATATACGGTATGTGGCATCCACAGATCCCCCCCATTGCAGTGTCATCCACAGATCCCCCTCTCTATAAAAGTGTCATCCACAGACAGCAGGACTTTTCTTCCCTGTTGCGGTTTTAGGTATTGGGTAAAGTATTGAAGCATTTCTAAGCGTACTTGTGTAAATGTATCGTTGTTATAGCTGCCCCCCCTACTTTTGTCCTGGCCCCCAGTGTGCCCCCCCAAAATTTGAAAGCTAGAAACGCCACTGCCTAAGGGTCCATTCACACATCCGCAACGTGTTTTGCGGATCCACGGATCCGCAAAACATGGACAGCGGCAATGTGCGTTCCGCATTTTGCGGACCGCACATTGCCGGCACTAATAGAATATGCCTGTTCTTGTCCGCAATTGCGGACAAGAATAGGACATGTTCTTAACGGAATTGCGGACCCGGAAGTATGGGTCCGCAATTCCGTATCTGGGCAGCACATTGTGCTGCCCCATAGAAATTAATGGGTCCACAATTCCGTTCCCGCAAAATGCAGAACGAAATTGCGGACGTGTGAATGGACCCTAAGGCTACTTTCACACTAGCGGCAGGACGGATCCGACAGGCTGTTCACCCTGTCGGATATGTCCTGCCGCTATTTCGCCGGACTGCCGCTCCGTCCCCATTGAGCTCCGGCACAGCACAGCGAAAGGCCGCCGGACTGAATATACTGCATGTCTGACCTTTTAGTGCTGCGCCGGCGCTCCGCCCCCGTCCCCATTATAGTCAATGGGGACGGAGCGGCGGCACTGCGAAATAGCGGCAGGATGGATCCGACAGGGTGAACAGCCTGTGGGATCCGTCCTGCCACTAGTGTGAAAGTAGCCTTAGACACTGAGCGGAGGCACAATTTTCTAAACTAAACAGTGCCTGGCCTGCTGCACCACTCAGAGCAGTCAGTAGAGGGCAGCAGTAGTTGTATTTCTTCAGTTTAACCATTGCTTGCTGCCCAGAGAGGTAATTTTTGTGGGGAAAATGTGTCTCAGCCCAGGCTCAGGAGGAGTCATACTGGAGCAGTATAATAATAATGGAGGATTATTATTGTGGGGGCCCAGGTGGGATATGCACAGTGAGTAGTACTAGTACTATTCTTTCCCATAGGCCTATTGTGCAGCAGATTCCACTTAGGCCCCCAAAGTAATAATCCATTGTTAGTCCTCATTAGGCCCCATGCCCCAGCCAGGCCTCACTGAGAATCTCAGGGGGCAATTTACTTTAATAATACATTATCAACAAAGAGGGGGCAAATACATTAATAATACATTAATAATACAGAGGGGGCCATTATATACAGGGGGAATAATATTATGGAGAATGGGGGACTATCTGTATGGCTCTAGCCCAGTATTGGGGGGCACCAGGAAGGAGAGGATGATAGTAAAGTGAGGAACCTAAAACAATTCTGTGAAACTCTGCAGAGACGAGAAGCGGCTGAAAGAAGGTATCATGCAGGTCTTATCTCTGAATGAAGACGTTGAGGAAAGTCTACATCACAGGAGAGGTCACTGGATGTAACAGGTATGGGGCGGTATTCTACTGTAATAATAATGTCCATCCACATATCTGTTTTACAGTAGGGTTGGGGGAGCAGATTGAGAATATGGCCCACCCTGGCACATTCTGAACCCAGACTTCAGGTCACACTGTGAGTGGTCTGAATTCTGGGGCCTCACACCCATCTACTACATTATCTGTACTCAGAGAGTTATCACTGTGTTATCTGAGGTGTTACATAGGACTGCAAGTGATCTACTACATTATCTGTACTCAGAGAGTTATCACTGTGTTATCTGAGGTGTTACATAGGACTGCAAGTGATCTACTACATTATCTGTACTCAGAGAGTTATCACTGTGTTATCTGAGGTGTTACATAGGACTGCAAGTGATCTACTACATTATCTGTTAAAAGGAGTGTGCCCACGGGCTGGGGGGGGGGCGCAATTTTTGGCTTGCCCCGGGTGCTGGCAACCCACGCTACGCCACCGGCTTTACATAGTGTAGTAGATGCGTTTGGTATTGTAGCTCAGCCCCATTCACTTCCCTGAGGCTGAGCTGCAACTAGGCTATGTGACCGATGTACTGTCACATAGCCTAAGAAGAAGCTGCGGCACTCATTGACCTCCTGACCTATTCTAACCGGTGATCGGTGGGGGTCCCGGGTGTCGGACCCCTGCTGATTTGATATTGATGACTTATCCTGAGGATACGTCATCTATATCTATTCCTGGATAACCACCTTTAATTACATTGTAGAACTGATTTGTACTCTTTAACCTTTGCATTTTTCTGCTGTATTCAAAATGAGCAACCACACAATTTACTGTTGCTATATGATAGGACCCCCATACACATTAGTCTATTCCTATGGTGAAATGATGCAAGGGGAGCAGGTCACTGCTGCAGCCAGTCATTGGCTTTGGTGGTGTCAAACAGGGACATTACAACCAGGGAGCCCAGCGGAGCAGCCGAAAAGTGAAGCAGCTGGGAGCTAGCTCCAGGAGGCAGGAATTTAAATAATATTTTAATAGTTCAGACATTTTTGGATGTGGTGATACCTAATATGTGTATTTTTTTTGCGTTAATGTATTTTTATATGTAAAATTGGGAATTGAGGGTGATTTAAACTTTTAAAATTTTTATGTTTTATTTATTTTTACCACTTTTTATTTAATAATTATTAGTCCCCTTAGGGGGCTAGAACCTGGGACTTTTTGAACCCATGTCCTATTCACCCTAAACGAGATTGATTAGGGTGAATTGGGTATTCACAGTGTCCCTGCCACACTGTGCCTTGTGCACAGCATATCAGGGACCTTACCATGGCATGCCTGGAAAACTTCAGCAGCGTTGAGGATGCCATGGTTACCCATTGGAGCCCTGCGATTTCACTGCAGGGGCTAGAATCAGAAGGCAGAGGGAACCGCATCCCTCTGCCTTACCTGACAGGTGTTGCAATAGGTGTTGATCGCTCCACCTGAGCGGTTAAATGATGGAATTCGGCGGGATTGCTGTTCCCCATTATTGCGGCCGGGTGCCAGCTCTATGATACAGCCGCCATCCACCGCGTATGAAGCGGGCTCACTGCAGCAGCCTTTACCATACATTCCCTCAACCACTGTGACATATGGGTATATCATGGTGGTTGAAGGGATTCATATTTTCCTCCTATAGTTGGACAATGATATATAGTTGAAAGATCTTCTTTGAAAGAATGTTCCCAAGAAGATCTTTCGTCCATCACCCGGTTTCATTGAATGTGTAAGGGCAATTTGAACAACTGTAGCTGATGTGTATGGTCATGTTTGTGGAAGGAATGTTAACCAGATGTTTGCTTATTCAACTTCTGTTCAACCATCAACCAACTTCTATATAATGTGTATGGCCACCTTTAGGCAGTGTCAATCCAGAGTTGTAATCACAATTCTTTTGACTAAAAAGCTGAAATCTCTCAGTATTTCTTACTGACTTTATTGTCTGCACATAATTTTGCCTTCAGGGAAGTTTAGCCTTTAAAGGGAACCTGTCACCGGGATTTTGGGTATAGAGCTGAGGACATGGGTTGCTAGATGGCCGCTAGCACATCCGCAATACCCAGTCCCCATAGCTCTGTGTGCTTTTATTGTGTAACAAAACTGATTTGATATATATGCAAATTAACCTGAGATGAGTCAGAGCTTGAAAATATGACTCTTCGCTGGTCACACAAGTAAGATATGACTCCTTTATGTTAATTTGCATATGTTTCAAATAGTTTTTTTTACACAATAAAAGCACACAGAGCTATGGGGACTGGATATTGCGGCTGTGATAGCGACCATCTAGCAACCCATGTCCTCAGCTCTATACCCAAAATCCCGGTGACAGGTTCCCTTTAAACCAGTCTTTCAGGAGGTATAGTAATTTATCGACAAGCAACATGAACACAAACTTCAAGGAAACAACTTTCTTTCTTATATTGCTATTATTAGATTTTTTGGGGTGCTGCTTACACGTCACCAAAAACATCAGCATGGTTTAGCATTTCAGCAGCATTTACAAACTAGCTGGCAAACATACAAAAGATATGAGCCCAGTACAGTGAAGGATGCGAGCAGGTAATAAGAGGATTATGATTTTATTGCTAGGCAACAGTTGGAGAAACAGGAGCATTGACTAGGTAGGTTTGCTATGTTTAAATATGAGCATTGTGACTATTTTTAAATCATTATTTTAGCCAGTATTCACTGGAAGAAGGTGGTACATTTTTGTTTTCGACAGTATAGTAATCTGTTTATTTGGATAATTCAGAAGAGCAATATTTTACAGAAAATTGCTATAATGGGTAGACAGTCACCTAAGTAGGCACACTGGTGTTTAAGTACTTTGAGATGAAATAATGATTTATGGACTTCATGGTTTCGCAGTGCCCATGAAACCTGAGTAAACCGAATGAACCATGCTGCTCTAATGGATTAATGTACTATTACTCAGCAGTTTCCCTTTTTTGCAGAGACTGAATTTGCATGTTTTGACAGATAATGCTTGTACAAAATTTCAACTACCGTCTACCACTGTATCGAATAAAAAAAACAACTGGGTTGCTACTGAAATGCACACTGCTTATTCTGATGACACACACCTCTTAGATGCCTTGTAAAACTATATAAATTACTGTGTATGCGAATAGTCACCAATTTTCAAAAAATATCTGAAAGTATTATTCTTAGTCCATTTACTATAGACTTTGAGGTTCATGGCACACACTTGTCTTGTGGAAGAAGCTATATTAGACAGCATTTGCAATATATTTAGCATGAGCACTATGAAAGCTTCCCATGCATATGGAAAATGTATGCATGGTTCCATGTTTATCCAACAGATGCCGGAGGACTATCCTTTTGGCCTTCATCAGGCTGGTATACTTCGGTAGGCTCAAATGAGTTATGAAACAAACCTTAGTTGACTTCTAAATATGAGTTTCCAATGTTTTTTCAGATCCTTTTTGGCAACCCAATTTTTTGGGGGAGAATCACATATCCATAACTTGATGTGCAAATAATCTACTCTATATACAGTACAGTACACATGCTATTTGAAGTTAAAGGGAGTCTGTAATTTTCCTTACTTTTTGTATTAATTCCTCGCAGTTTGCTGTCGTTCATTAGGACTCTTTTTTTCCAGCTCTAACAGCTGTACTGTAACAAGTGTGATAATCACATAACCAGGACAGATTTTTATCCACTGGAAGTAAACAGTAAAGGTTCCTCTTGAATGACTGCAAAGAAAGTGCACTTTATAGGGTTTGTCCAGCTGATGAAAATATTTTAAAACATTCTCAGAATATGGTAAAACACTAAAATATTCCAAACACATACTGTACTGATAGAGATCTTAGATTGTGAGCTCCACAGGGCACAGAGATTGATAATAATGTCTGTAAAGTGCTGCAAAATATGTTAGCACTATATAATTGAGTAAAATAAATAAATAAAATAGTCACTTTACCAATCCCCATGCCGTTCACCTTTCAAAGTCAGACATCATCTCAGCATTCATTTCCTGTGTGACAAGTGACCAGGAAGTAGAGACCAGTGTTGGATCAGGAAGCATTTGAATGGGAAACCCAAGGTATAAGGGGAGGGGAGGAAAATGACTAGTATCCAACCTACTGGTTAGGACAAAATATATGAAAAGAAGGAATTTCAGCTCATCCACCATCCTTCTTTGCTGTGCACGGATCCCGGACCAGGAATCAATCAGAACAGTAGAAAAAAATCCAATGCTGCTGGACTTTTGCTACTCTTCTGATTGATTACTGTTCAGGACAGTAATATCAGTTAATTGGTATGAGTCTTTTCCTCATTTAGGTCATAGGGGTAATGTGAATTGCTTGTATATGAACATTTTTATTTTACCTTGTGTATGGGTGCACTTACGCAGCCTGAGAATCGGGCAGATTATCAGGAACGACAGCTCCTGCAAACAGTCGTTCACAACAATCTGGCCATGAAAATGTGCTGCCTATCATGCAGGCACCACCGATCATGGCTTCTGGGCAGCAGATTATGCTGTCTAAACAGCGATCTGCTGCTCAGAAACCTTGATACTGTATGGGGATGAGGGATCGCTGTAGCAATCCCCCATCCTCATACAGTGAAGGTGATAACTGCATGTAAATGCATTGGTCTCCTTCACTGAACGAGCAGCCGAATGTTCTTTCCCGACAATCGTCCACTCTGTCAGCCCGTGTAAATCGAGCTTATATCTTTAATAATATTGCTCAGTAATGCTGAAGTGGATAGAGATCTTCCACAAGTAATTAATGTGTAGTCTGTAGCCTCTGGATGGAAGGAAAGTTCTTAGTGGATAAAGTCAGAGAAAGTAATGCCCTAGAAGGTGGAGCTGCATTCTGCCAATTGATAAAATAAATTGTTTTCTGCCAACATGTGGATGACATCAGTAAGGTAGAGATGAAATGTCTGAGCTGTACTGTATTGCTTATTTGAGGCCCACTTCCTGTCTGCCATCTTTTGTTTCTCTGTTACTAGGGAGGGATGTTGCCTGACAACAGGCAGTGGACTGCAAATTTGGTGGAAGTGAGACCTCTAGTGGCCATGACTTTACAGCTTTTTTCAGGTGGATGCAGACATATTTTTTTAAATTAAATTATTTAGAAATTTGCTAGTTACATCATTCTCTATAAAATTAAATTGTGTGGAAATACAGTCACTCTTTAGACTTAAAGTAAATTTTCAATTTTAGACACCTTCTGTGAAAAAAAATAAAAAAAACATCCCTGGATCCCAGTTTAAAGATAAAGATTATACCGGATTGCATCTTCTGATGTCTCTCAATCACATGACATGTAACCAAAATTGTTTTCTATAATTTTAGTAGCAATAGTTACAGCTGCATGCTTCATGTAATCAGGTATCAGTTTTTTTTTCCATATCACTGCTGAGGAATATTATCATCTTTTAAGATATAAAGATATAAATAAGTTTTCAGGCATCTAGATAAAAATAGAAAATAAAGAATATTTCTAAGCTTCTTGGACTGGGAGGTGAACGCATTGCACCCGCACTGAATCCGGACCCATTCATTTCTATGGGGCTGTGCACATGAGCGGTGATTTTCACACATCACTTTTGCGTTACGTGAAAATCGCAGCATGTTCTATATTGTGCGTTTTTGACGCAACGCAGGCCCCATAGAAGTGAATGGGGCTGCGTGAAAATCGCAAGTATCCACTAGCGAGTGCGGATGCGGTGCGATTTTCACGCACGGTTGCTAGGAGACAATCGGGATGGGGACCTGATCTTTATTATTTTCCCTTATAACATGGTCATAAGGGAAAATAATAGCATTCTGACTACAGAATGCATAGTACAATAGGGTTGGAGGGGTTAAAAATTTTTTTTTTAAAATGTAACTCACCTTAATCCACTTGTTCGCGCAGCCGGCATCTCTTCGGTCTTCTTCGAGGAATAGGACCTTTGATGACGTCACTACGCTTATCACATGGTCCGTCACATGATCCATCACCATGGTAAAAGATCATGTGATGGACCATGTGATGAGTGCAGGTCATCAAAGGTCCTATTCCTCAAAGAAGAAGACAGAAGAGATGCCGGCTGCGCGAACAAGTGAATTAAGGTGAGTTACATTTTTATTTATTATTTTTAACCCTTCCAGCCCTATTGTACTATGCATTCTGTATTAAGAATGCTATTATTTTCCCTTATAACCATGTTATAAGGGGAAATAATACAATTTACACAACCTTGAACCCAAACCTGAACTTCTGTGAAGAAGTTATGGTCTGGGTACCACATTCAGTTTTTTATCACGCGCTTGCAAAACACATTTCACCCACGCGATAAAAACTGAACAACGGAACGCAATCACAGTCAAAACTGACTGCAATTAAGTACCTACTCGCGCAGGTTTGCCCCCACGCATCTGGACCTTATCCGGACACGCTCGTGTGAAAGGTCTTAGCAGGCATGCTCAACCTGCGGCCCTCCAGCTGTTGCAAAACTACAACTCCCAGCATGCTCGAACAGCCTACTGCTATCAGCCTACAGCAGGGCATTGTGGGAGTTGTAGTTTTACAACAGCTGTAGTGCCACAGGTTGAGCATGCCTACCTTAGAGCATAGATGTATTGGTACTCACAAGCACTGGATTTACTATGCAGCACACAACTTTGTTCTGATTATTTATAGACTTGTTTCAGTTTGGCTTTTGTTATACATATTTGGAATGCTTTCAACAACATGACATTTCCGTTATTGATACAGTACATCTCTACCAGTGATGCCAGCTCTCTTTTCTTGCACTCTCATTTTTAATCTTTTATATTCTATATTCTATTGTGAAGAGCACTTTTCCAATACCCCCAGACCCCTTTATTCATTAATTTGCTCACTTGTTGCCCTGGTCCATTCTTGTATTGAATGCTCAAGTGTCTCAAGATACTCCTATCGCATATATTGAGATCTACACACCATTGACCTTCAGTAATGTATAGAAACTTTACAGCCATCAAAAAAACATCTCTTGATCTGTCCTGCATTACTAACTACAGATCTGTACTTAATCTCTCCTTTATTTCTCCTGAAACACCTGGTCTACTTTCGGCTCAGCTGCTATCCCTTTGCAAAATCTTTTATTCACCCTGTATATCTGGTTTCCAAACTCTCTTGATGGCTAACTCTAATGGCAACTAATGTATCTTTTTTATCTTTCTGCAGTGTCCAAGGTGTGCTTACTGTAACTCATTAACAATTGGTCTTCCCCTCTCTAAACTCTTTCCTCTCCAATATATTCTGAATACAGCTAACAGCCTCCTCTATTTCTCTGATACACTGATGCCTTGATCCTGTGCCAGTCACTGCACTGGTTACCTATACAGTATAGAATTTAACTGAAATGTCTCACTTTCACCCACAAAGCTCTCCACAGTCCTGCACACCCTATATCTCCTCCTTCATTTCTGTCTACCACCCTACTCACACTCTCCTTTCTGCCAATGATTTATAACTAACATCTTCCATAATCTGATCCTCTGAATCCCATCTCTAAGACTTCTTTTGAGCTGTATCAGTTCTCTGAAATGTTTTAGGATGGCCTATCATATGCCATAATCTCTAACTCTTCTAAATCCTCCCCCTTCAACATTATTAAAGAGGTTGTGCAGTTGGTACATATTGATGACCAATTCTCAAGCTAGCACCCCCGACAATCAGCTGTTTGAAGAGGAGGCGGCTCTCATGCGAGTTCTGCCTCCCCTTCAAGATTATACTGTGCGTCGTCTCACTCACCTTGGTGGAGCAGAGTAATTATATATACTTGTAATATACTTGTTATATATAACTTGTAATTACACTGCACACTGCACTACAAGTGAGACAAAGCACACTGTAATCTTAGAAACATAGAATGTGTCGGCAGATAAGAACCATTTGGCCCATCTAGTCTGCCCAATACACTCACCTAAAGAATTATTAGGAACACCTGTTCTATTTCTCATTAATGCGATTATCTAGTCAACCAATCACATGGCAGTTGCTTCAATGCATGTAGGGTTGTGGTCCTGGTCAAGACAATCTCCTGAACTCCAAACTGAATGTCTGAATGGGAAAGAAAGGTGATTTAAGCAATTCTGAGAGTGGCATGGTTGTTGGTGCCAGACAGGCCGGTCTGAGTATTTCACAATCTGCTCAGTTACTGGGATTTTCACGCACAACCATATCTAGGGTTTATAAAGAATGGTGTGAAAAGGGAAAAACATCCAGTATGCGGCAGTCCTGTGGGCGAAAATGCCTCGTTGATGCTAGAGGTCAGAGGAGAATGGGCCGACTGATTTAAGCTGATAGAAGAGCAACGTTGACTGAAATAACCACTCGTTACAACCGAGGTATGCAGCAAAGCATTTGTGAAGCCACAACACGCACAACCTTGAGGCGGATGGGCTACAACAGCAGAAGACCCCACCGGGTACCACTCATCTCCACTACAAATAGGAAAAAGAGGCTAAAATTTGCACGAGCTCACCAAAATTGGACTGTTGAAGACTGGAAAAATGGTTTCTTGAACATGACAATGAGTTCACTGTACTAAAATGGCCCCCACAGTCACCAGATCTCAACCCAATAGAGCATCTTTGGGATGTGGTGGAACGGGAGCTTCGTGCCCTGGATGTGCATCCCTCAAATCTCCATCAACTGCAAGATGCTATCCTATCAATATGGGCCAACATTTCTAAAGAATGCTATCAGCACCTTGTTGAATCAATGCCACGTAGAATTAAGGCAGTTCTGAAGGCAAAAGGGGTCCAACACCTTATTAGTATGGTGTTCCTAATAATTCTTTAGGTGAGTGTATACTGAATACTATGAATAGCCCCTGGCCCTATCTTATATGAAGGATGGCCTTATGCCTATCCCATGCATGCTTAAACTCCTTCACTGTATTTGCAGCTACCACTTCTGCAGGAAGGCTATTCCATGCATCCACTACTCTCTCAGTAAAGTAATACTTCCTGATATTACTTTTAAACCTTTTCCTCTCTAAATAGAAACATAGAAAGCAGTGCTTACACAAGTGCATCCTCATCTCCAAATAGCTGATCAGTTAGGATCCCGGGTGCCTTATCTCTGCCCATCAGATATTGATGTCCTGAGGATAGGTCATCAATGTGTATCACCTGCACAACCCTTTTAAAAGTACTGTACAGTCGTGGCCAAAAGTTTTGAGAATGACACAAATATCAGTTTTCACAAAGTTTGCTGCTAAACTGCTTTTAGATCTTTGTTTCAGTTGTTTCTGTGATGTAGTGAAATATAATTACACGCACTTCATACGTTTCAAAGTCTTTTATAGACAATTACATGACATTTATGCAAAGAGTCAGTATTTGCAGTGTTGGCCCTTCTTTTTCAGGACCTCTGCAATTCGACTGGGCATGCTCTCACTCAACTTCTGGGCCAATTCCTGACTGATAGCAACCCATTCTTTCATAATCACTTCTTGCAGTTTGTCAGAATTAGTCGGTTTGTGTTTGTCCACCCGCCTCTTGAGTATTGACCACAAGTTCTCAATGGGATTAAGATCTGGGGAGTTTCCAGGCCATGGACCCAAAATGTCAACGTTTTGGTCCCCAAGCCACTTAATTATCACTTTTGCCTTATGGCACGGTGCTCCATCGTGCTGGAAAATGCATTGTTCTTCACCAAACTGTTGTTGGATTGTTGGAAGAAGTTGCTGTTGGAGGGTGTTTTGGTACCATTCTTTATTCATGGCTGTGTTTTTGGGCAAAATTGTGAGTGAGCCCACTCCCTTGGATGAGAAGCAACCCCACACATGAATGGTCTCAGGATGCTTTACTGTTGGCATGACACAGGACTGATGGTAGCGCTCACCTTTTCTTCTCCGGACAAGCCTTTTTCCAGATGCCCCAAACAATCGGAAAGAGGCTTCATCGGAGAATATGACTTTGCCCCAGTCCTCAGCAGTCCATTTACCAAACTTTCTGCAGAAGATCAATCTGTCCCTGATATTTTTTTTGGAGAGAAGTGGCTTCTTTGCTGCCCTTCTTGACACCAGGCCATCTTCCAAAAGTCTTCGCCTCACTGTGCGTGCAGATGCGCTCACACCTGCCTGCTGCCATTCCTGAGCAAGCTCTGCACTGGTGGCACTCCGATCCCGCAGCTGAATCCTCTTTAGGAGACGATCCTGGCGCTTGCTGGACTTTCTTACACTCCCTGAAGCTTTCTTAACAAGAATTGAACCTCTTTCCTTGAAGTTCTTGATGATCCTATAAATTGTTGATTGAGGTGCAATCTTAGTAGCCACAATATCCTTGCCTGTGAAGCCATTTTTATGCAACGCAATGATGGCTGCACGCGTTTCTTTGCAGGTCACCATGGTTAACAATGGAAGAACAATGATTTCAAGCATCACCCTCCTTTTAACAAGTTAACAAGACGATTACTGAAATTATCTCAGCAGGTCCCTTAATGACAGCAATGAAATGCAGTGGAAAGTTTTTTTTGGGATTAAGTTAATTTTCATGGCAAAGAAGGACTATGCAATTCATCTGATCACTCTTCATAACATTCTGGAGTATATGCAAATTGCTATTATAAAAACTTAAGCAGCAACTTTTCCAATTTCCAATATTTATGTAATTCTCAAAACTTTTGGCCACGACTGTATATACTGGTTGGTGGCTGGTTTATGCAGCTATATATGTTCATCACTTTTTAGTTAAAGGGGTTTTCTCACTTCAGCAAATAGCATTTATCATGTAAATACAGTTAATACAAGATAGTTATTCATTTATTTTGATTGTCCATATTGCCTCCTTTGCTGGCTAGATTCATTTTTCCTTCACATAATACACTGCTTATTTTTATGGTTATGACCACCCTGTAATCCAGCACGATGGCTGTGCTTCCTATATTGTGCAAGCACGGCCACTGCTACTCGATTAGAGGGTGCTCGTAACCATGGAAATGAGTAGTGTATAATGTGATGTAGAAATCTAGCCAGCAAAGTAAGCAATATGTACAAACATAGGGCCAGATTTATCATTACTCTGACAGCTCACTCCACTTTCACATATGGCTAAAGTCAGTTTTAGCTAAGTCAGATTTATGATCGGCCCTTTAAGACTGTAATAAATGTGGTTTGACGGTAGCAGTTTATCCGTCAGTAAGCAGCTTTACAAAAGTCGCACATCTTTATGAAAAAGTCGCACGTTTTTATGAAAAAGTCGCATGTTCTATTAAAAAGTCTCATAAGATAAGCATGGTCCTCACTGGAGTGAAATTGCAACTTTTTTGCGACTTTTTAAATAGTCCCAATAGTAAATCTGTCTAGAGATTCATTTACATAAGAAAACACGCCCACAGAAAACTGGCGAGCATAGTGCAGAGCAGAAAAAATTCGCAAATTTGTGCGCAGTTTTAGCGTTTGGGACTTTTTTTGGGACTTTTTCACTCCATTATTCTGACCTGAGCTAATGATAAATCTGGCCCATAGTATATTAGTAAGTGCCTTGTATTAACTTTCTCTACATTATAAATGCCATTTGCTGAAGTGAGAAAACCCATTTAAGATGGCTGTACAAAACAAGTTCTTTTTATCTTTTGTGTCACCCCTATTTCCAAATAGATTGTAAACTCTTGCACACATGACCCTCGCACTGTATGGAAGAATTGTTGATTAGTAGTGTTGGGAGAGCATGCTCGGCGGAACATCAGTTCGGCTCGAGCATCGATATGCTCGGCCGAATATCGCGTGTGCTTGAGCATGATGCTCGAGGCAGTGTATTTAAATCTAATTTAGCCTCTACTTATGAAAAGTTTCTGGCGGGATTAGAACTCACAACCTTCTATGGCCAGTTAGTTAAAAAAAAAAAAAAAAAAACTGACTTCTGCTGTATAGGAATACTTGCAAGTAATAAGTATTCCTATACAGCAGAAGTCATATATATATATATATATATATATATATATATATATATATATATATATATATATATTTTTTTTTTTTAACTGGTCATGCAGCTCTATAGTGTAGTGTTTAAGGTTCTTGGCTGTAATGTAGAAGATTCTGAGTTCAAATCCTGCCAGAAACATTTCAGAAATAGAGGCTAAATACAATTTATATTTTTTATATTTTTTTAGTAATTGTAAAAAATGTGTAATTACAAAAAAAATTATATATATATATATATATATATATATATAACATAACATAGTCCTACCACTTTACAAATCACTAGTCAGACCACACATGGAGTATTGTGTACAGTTCTGGGCCCCTGTGAACAAGGCAGACATTGCAGAGCTGGAGAGGGTTCAGAGGAGGGCAACTAAAGTATTAACTGGAATGGGGCAACGACAGTACCCTGAAAGATTATCAACATTAGGGTTATTCACTTTAGAAAAAAGACGACTGAGGGAATATCTAATTACTATGTATAAATATATCAGGGGACAGTACAGAGATCTCTCCCATCAATTATTTATCCCCAGGACTCTGACTGTGATGAGGGGACATCCTCTGCGTCTGGAGGAAAGAAGGTTTGTACACAAACATAGAAAAGGATTCATTATGGTAAGAGCAGTGAGACTATGGAACTCTCTGTCTGAGGAGGTGGTGATGGTGAGCACAATAAAAGAATTCAAGAGGGGCCTGGATGAATTTCTGGAGTGTAATAATATTACAGGCTATAGCTACTAGAGATAAGTCGTTGGTCCAGGGAGATATTCTGATTGCCTGATTGGAGTCAAGAAGGAATTTTTTCCCCCTTAAGTGGGGAAAATTGGCTTGTACCTCACAGATTTTTTTTGCCTTCCTCTGGATCAACTTGCAGGATAACACAGGCCGAACTGGATGGACAAATGTCTTTTTTTTCGGCCTTATATACTATGTTACTATATATATATACATATATATATATATATATATATAGATAAAATCATACTTCTGATATATATATATATATATATATATATATATATATATATATATATATAAATGCATAATATGTGGGAAACTACTACTGATGTTTTAGCCATAATATATTTTCATATATTATAATATATTATATATCCTAAATATATAATAATATATGTAAATATATTATGGCTAAAAACTTATATATGTTTAAATTAAATTTAGCCTCTATTTCTGATGGGATTCGAACTCACAACCATCTACATTACAGCCAAGAATCTTAACCACTACACTATAGAGCTGCCTAGCCAGTTACTTAAAGAATAAAAAAATAAATATGAGACTTCTGCTGTATAGGAATACTTACTAGATTTAAACACTGGGTGTCCCCAAACACTGACTCCATATATGGACATAGCTATATATGGAGTCAGAGCATGGACTCCTAATCCAAACTAGAGTCCCGACACCCTCCCCTCTTCAAAGCAGGGTGTGCCTGGTTTAATGCTCGGGTTCTCCCATTGACATCCATTGTGCTAGGGTGTTCTGTAGAGTACCCGAGCATCGGGAAGTGTTCTACTCAAGCACCAGAGCACACGATCACTTTGGTGCTCGACCAACACTATTGATTAGTTTGTTACTTTGTAATGTCAAATTTTTTTGTGCATGTACAGTTGAAACCAGAAGTTTATATACACTATATAAAAAGACATATATGCATTTTTTTTCAATATCTGAACTTAAAATCAGAATAAACCTTTCCTGTTTTTGGTCAATTATGATTACCATAATTATTATTATTTGCCAAATGCCAGAATAATGAGAGAGAGAGAATGTTTTATGGCATTTTTATTACTTTCATCAATGTCAAAAGTTTACATACACTAAGTTTACTATGCTTTTAAACAATTCTGGATTGCCCATATGATGAAGTCATGTATTTCAAAGCTTATGTTAGGTTTGTTGGCAACATGTAAGTTAATTAGAGACACACCTGTGGATGTGTTTAAATGCACACCTGAAACACACTGCTTCTTTGTATAGCATCATGCGAAAGTCTAAAGAAATCAGCCAAGATATCAGAAAGAGAATTGTGGACTTGCCTGAAGGTACCTCGTTCTTCTGTACAAACAATTATACGCGAGTACAAACAAGATGGGAATGTCCAGCCATCATACCGCTCAGGAAGGAAACGGGTTCTGTGTCCCAGAGATGAACGTGCTTTGGTCCGACATGTGCATATCAACCCAAGAACAAAAGCAAAAGACCTTGTGAATAGAGTTGAGCGAACACCTGGATGTTCGGGTTCGAGAAGTTCGGCCGAACTTCCCGGAAATGTTCGGGTTCGGGATCCGAACTCGAACCGAACTTCGCCCCGAACCCAAACCCCATTGAAGTCAATGGGGACCCGAACTTTCCAGCACTAAAAAGGCTTTAAAATAGCCCAGGAAAGGGCTAGAGGGCTGCAAAATGTAGGTAAATCCCCTGCAAACAAATGTGGATAGGGAAATGAATTAAAATAAAATAAATTAAAATTAACCAATATCAATTGGAGAGAGGTCTCATGGCAGAGAATCAGGCTTCATGTCATAGCAGAGAATCAGGCTTCACGTCACCCACCACTGGAACAGGCCATTGTCAGATATTTAGGCCCCGGCACCCAAACAGAGGAGAGAGGTCCAATAGCAGAGAATCAGGCTTCATGTCATAGCAGAGAATCAGGCTTCAAGTCATAGCAGAGAATCAGGCTTCATGTCATAGAAGAGAATCAGGCTTCACGTCACCCACCACTGGAACAGGCCATTGGCAGATATTTAGGCCCCGGCACCCAGACAGAGGAGAGAGGTCCCATAGCAGAGAATCAGGCTTCATGGCATAGCAGAGAATCAGGCTTCGCGTCACCCACCACTGGAACAGGCCATTGTCAGATATTTAGGCCCTGGCACCCAGACAGAGGAGAGAGGTCCCATAGCAGAGAATCAGGCATCATGTCATAGCAGAAAATCAGGCTTCAAGTCATAGCAGAGAATCAGGTTTCATGTCATAGCAGAGAATCAGGCTTCATGTCACCCAACACTGGAACAGGCCATTGTCAGATATTTAGGCCCCGGCACCCAGACAGAGGAGAGAGGTCCCATAGCAGAGAATCAGGCTTCATGTCACCCACCACTGGAACAGGCCACTGTCAGATATTTAGGCCCCGGCACCCAGACAGAGGAGAGAGGTCCCATAGCAGAGAATCAGGCTTCATGTCACCCACCACTGGAACAGGCCACTGTCAGATATTTTTAGGCCCCGTCACCCAGACAGAGGAGAGAGGTCCCATAGCAGAGATTCAGGCTTCATGTCATAGCAGAGAATCAGGCTTCATGTCACCCAACACTGGAACAGGCCACTGTCAGATATTTTTAGGCCCCGGCACCCAGACAGAGGAGAGGTTCATTCAACTTTGGGTTGCCCCGCAATATAATGGTAAAATGAAAATAAAAAAAGGATTGAATGATGAAGTGCCCTGGAGTACAATAATATATGGTTGAGGGGAGGTAGTTATAAATGTCTAATCTGCACAAGGGATAAACAGGTCTTGTGAGATCCATGCCTGGTTCATTTTTATGAATGTCAGCTTGTCCACATTGGCTGTAGACAGGCGGCTGCGTTTGTCTGTAATGACGCCCCCTGCCGTGCTGAATACACATTCAGACAAAACTCTGGCCGCCGGGCAGGCCAGCACCTCCAAGGCATAAAAGGCTAGCTCTGGCCACGTGGACAATTTGGAGACCCAGAAGTTGAATGGGGCCGAACCATCAGTCAGTACGTGGAGGGGTGTGCACACGTACTGTTCCACCATGTTAGTGAAATGTTGCCTCCTGCTAACACGTTCCGTATCAGGTGGTGGTGCAGTTAGCTGTGGCGTGGTGTTGTCGCAATTCATGCGACTCTCCTTCTTCTTTGTGTGGTGCCAAATCAATTAGAAGAATAAGTATGTGTACACCATACTGCCTTATAATGAGACCAGACACTATGTGGTTTCATGAAAGCATCTTCTCATCCTCTTTGAGCCATGGTAGAAGAGAGCAGGCGAGAGAGACTTTTATTCACAGTACATTCACTTAAATAGACATGACATCACAAAAGGGGTGTTCCTTAACAAGAGACTATTGGCTCCTTAACCTGATAGGAGTGGTTCCACTGAGTCTATAGGTGTATTTGAAGACTGTAATGTAATCCCCTCTTCCCCCTCCCTCATTGACCTTCTCATACATATGGTTTGCGGCCATCTAGTGGACAGAAATGTGTACTACAGAATATTCTCATTATATATGCGTAAAATAATAAATCCTTCTCTCACAGTGGTGACAAAACTTTTCCACATCTCTGCCATGCTAACGGTGCCCTCAGAGGAGCTGGCCGTGACACAGCTGCGTTGGCGACCTCTTGCTCCTCCTCTGCCTTCGCTTGGGCTTCCACTTGTTCCACTGTGACATTTGGGAATGCTCTCAGTAGCGCGTCTTCCAACGTGCGCTTGTACTCGCGCATCTTCCTATCACGCTCCAGTGCAGGAAGTAAGGTGGGCACATTGTCTTTTTACCGGGGATCCAGCAGGGTGGCAACCCAGTAGTCCGCACATGTTAAAATGTGGGCAGCTCTGCTGTCGTTGCGCAGGCCCTGCAGCATGTAGTCGCTCATGTGTGCCAGGCTGCCCAGAGGTAAGGACAAGCTGTCCTCTGTGGGAGGCGTATCGTCATCGTCCTGCATTTCCCCCCAGCCACGCACCAGTGATGGGCCCGAGCTGCGTTGGGTGCCACCCCGCTGTGAACATGCTTCATCCTCCTCCACCTCCTCCTCGTACTACTCATCCTCCAGTAGTGGGCCCTGTCTGGCCACATTTGTACCTGGCCTCTGCTGTTGCAAAAAACCTCCCTCTGAGTCACTTTGAAGAGACTGGCCTGAAAGTGCTAAAAATGACCCCTCTTCCTCCTCCTCCTCCTGGGCCACCTCCTCTTCCATCATCGCCCTAAGTGTTATCTCAAGGAAACAAAGAAGTGGTATTGTAACGCTGATAACGGCGTCATCGCCACTGGCCATGTTGGTGGAGTACTCGAAACAGCGCAACAGGGCACACAGGTCTCGCATGGAGGCCCAGTCATTGGTGGTGAAGTGGTGCTGTTCCGCAGTGCGACTGACCCGTGCGTGCTGCAGCTGAAACTCCACTATGGCCTGCTGCTGCTCGCACAGTCTGTCCAGCATGTGCAAGGTGGAGTTCCACCTGGTGGGCACGTCGCATATGAGGCGGTGAGCGGGAAGGCCGAAGTTACGCTGTAGCGCAGACAGGCCAGCAGCGGCAGGATATGAATGCCGGAAGCGAGCACAGACGGCCCACACTTTATGCAGCAGCTCTGACATGTCGGGGTAGTTGTGAATGAACTTCTGCACCACCAAATTCAGCACATGCGCCAGGCAAGGGATGTGCGTCAAACCGGCTAGTCCCAGAGCTGCAACGAGATTTCGCCCATTATCACACACCACCAGGCCGGGCTTGAGGCTCACCGGCAGCAACCACTCGTCGGTCTGCTGTTCTATACCCCGCCACAACTCCTGTGCGGTGTGGGGCCTGTCCCCCAAACATATGAGTTTCAGAATGGCCTGCTGACGTTTACCCCGGGCTGTGCTGAAGTTGGTGGTGAAGGTGTGTGGCTGACTGGATGAGCAGGGGGAAGAAGAGGAGGAGGAAGCCGAGTAGGAGGAGGAGGCAACAGGAGGCAAAGAATGTTGCCCTGCGATCCTTGGAGGCGGAAGGACGTGCGCCAAACAGCTCTCCGCCTGGGGCCCAGCCACCACTACATTTACCCAGTGTGCAGTTAGGGAGATATAGCGTCCCTGGCCGTGCTTACTGGTCCACGTATCTGTGGTTAGGTGGACCTTGCCACAGATGGCGTTGCGCAGTGCACACTTGATTTTATCAGATACTTTGTTGTGCAGGGAAGGCACGGCTCTCTTGGAGAAGTAGTGGCGGCTGGGAACAACATACTGTGGGACAGCAAGCGACATGAGCTGTTTGAAGCTGTCTGTGTCCACCAGCCTGAATGACAGCATTTCATAGGCCAGTAGCTTAGAAATGCTGGCATTCAGGGCCAGGGATCGAGGGTGGCTAGGTGGGAATTTACGCTTTTTCTCAAATGTTTGTGAGATGGAGAGCTGAACGCTGCCGTGTGACATGGTTGAGATGCTTGGTGACGGAGGTGGTGGTGTTGGTGGTACATCCTCTGTTTGCTGGGCGGCAGGTGCCAACGTTCCTCCAGAGGCGGAGGAAGAGGCCGAGGCGGCGGCAGCAGCAGAAGAGGCAGCAGGGGGAGCCTGAGTGAGTTCCTTGTTTTTAAGGTGTTTACTCCACTGCAGTTCATGCTTTGCATGCAGGTGCCTGGTCATGCAGGTTGTGCTAAGGTTCAGAACGTTAATGCCTCGCTTCAGGCTTTGATGGTACAGCGTGCAAACCACTCGGGTCTTGTCGTCAGCACATTGTTTGAAGAACTGCCACGCCAGGGAACTCCTTGAAGCTGCCTTTGGGGTGCTCAGTCCCAGATGGCGGTGGCCAGTAGCAGACGGACTCTCTTGGCGGCGAGTGTTCTGCTTTTGCCCACTGCTCCCTCTTTTGCTACGCTGTTGGCTCGGTCTCACCACTGCCTCTTCCTCCGAATTCTGAAAGTCAGTGGCACGACCTTCATTTCATGTGGGATCTAGGACCTCATCGTCCCCTGCATCGTCTTCCACCCAGTCTTCCTCCCTGACCTCCTGTCAGTCTGCACACTGCAGAAAGACGCAGCAGTTGGCACCTGTGTTTCGTCATCATCAGAGACGTGCTGAGGTGGTATTCCCATGTCCTCATCATCAGGAAACATAAGTGGTTGTGCGTCAGTGCATTCTATGTCTTCTACCGCTGGGGAAGGGCTAGGTGGATGCCCTTGGGAAACCCTGCCAGCAGAGTCTTCAAACAGCATAAGAGACTGCTGCATAAGTTGAGGCTCAGACAGTTTCCATGATATGCATGGGGGTGATGTGACAGACTGATGGGCTTGGTTTTCAGGCGCCATCTGTGCGCTTTCTGCAGAAGACTGGGTGGGAGATAATGTGAACGTGCTGGATCCACTGTCGGCCACCCAATTGACTAATGCCTGTACCTGCTCAGGCCTTACCATCCTTAGAACGGCATTGGGCCCCACCAAATATCGTTGCAAATTCTGGCAGCTACTGGGACCTGAGGTAGTTGGTTCACTAGGACGTGTGGCTGTGGCAGAACGGCAACGTCCTCTCCCAGCACCAGAGGGTCCACTAACACCACCATGACCATGTCCGCGTCCCTTACTAGATGTTTTCCCCATTGTTACCGTTCACCACAATAAGAAAAATATTATTTGGCTCAATGTTTTGAATTAAAATTCAGGCCTTTTTTACAGGCACCTAACACTATCTGGCTATCTATTTAGGTACCGTATTACACTAATACAGGCACAGCAGTAACAACAGATTTAGCTGAATATAAATTGTAGGCCTAGTATTTAGGCGCTGGATGACAGGTATACCTTTTACAGACAGAATTAGACTTGTAAATGCACAGTAGCGTGTGAAGTTATTGAGGATGACCCTATCAGCACCTACAATGTCATATACCCTTTTATGGATAGATTTAAACTTGGCCTGATACAGCAGAAAACTATTATTTAGGGAATTGCTAAGTTGGGAATTGTATTCAACCCAGAACAAAAACTGTGCTTCGGCAGACAGCAGACAGTATTACAATTGGCTATCCACAGCTGAAACACCAGATTTAGGGTACTGCTATTTTGGCAATTGTATTTTACCCCTCAATAAAATAGCAAGCACAGCCAAGCCCCTGATGTAGGATATAGCAAAAAAAACAAAAACACTATTGATGGTTAAAAATGGACTTGGTGGCAGCTTGTGCTGGCGCACCACAAGACACAAAATGGCCGCCGATCACCCCAGAAAAAAGTGACTGAAAAACGCTCTGGGCAGCCTTAAAACAGTGAGCAATTGAATAGCAAAGGTTGTATGATACACAGCTGTATATCGATCACTTACACTTAGCCCTAACAGCAGCAGCTGCATCCTATCCCTACACTGATCAGAGCAGAGTGACGTGCGGCGCTACGTGACTCCAGTTTAAATAGAGGCTGGGTCACATGCTGCACTGGCCAATCACAGCCATGCCAATAGTAGTCATGGCTATGATGGCCTCTTGGGGCAAGTAGTATGATGCTTGTTGATTGGCTGCTTTGCAGCCTTTCAAAAAGCGCCAAGAAAGCGCCGAACACCGAACCCGGACTTTTACGAAAATGTTCGGGTTCGGGTCCGTGTCACGGACACCCCAAAATTCGGTACGAACCCTAACTATACAGTTCAGGTTCGCTCATCCCTACTTGGACTGAGAGGCCACTCTGCCAGGCAGAAGCTACTACTCCAAAAGAAACATAAAAAAGTCAGATTATTGTTTGCAAATGCACATAGGAACAAAGACCTACATTTTTGGAGACATGTCCTGTGGTCTGATGAAACTAAAATTAAATTTTTTGGCCATAATGACCATCGTTACATTTGGAGGAAATAGGGAGAAGCTTAAGCCTAAGAACAACATCCCAACTGTGAAACACGGGGGTGGCAGCTTCACAAAATAGAAGACATTATGAGAAATGAAGATTTTGTGGAAATACTGAAGCAACATCTCAAGACATCAGCCAGGAAGTTAAAGCTTGGGCAGAAATGGGTCTTCCAAATGGACAATGACACAAAGCATACTGCCAGACTGGTTACAGAGTGGCTTAAGGATAACAAAGTCAATGTTTTTGAGTGGCCATCACAAAGCCCTGATCTCAATCCTGTTGAAAATTTATGGGCAAAGCTGAAAAGGCAGGTGCAGAAGGATAAGGACCCATGCGATGTGGGGTCATATAGACCTATATCACTCCTAAATACGGACTATAAGATTTTCGTCAAGATTCAGGCTAGTCGCTTGAAGAGGGTTATAGCAGGTCTGGTACACTCTGACCAGACGGGCTTTATTCCGGTCCGCCAAATACAGACGAGTATATATAGGGTCTATTTGAATTTGTCTGTTGGGGGCAGTGTGGACCGCTCCATCCTGTCATTAGACGCCGCTAAGGCATTTGACAGGATGGAGTGGTCGTTTTTGTGGGCTACAATGTCTTATTTTGGCCTTGGGAAATTTTTTCTGGAAATGACTCAAATGCTATATGAACAGCCGATTGCATATATTAATATCAATGGTATTAGTACTTCTCCCGTTATGATGCGGAGAGGGATGAGACAGGGTTGTCCCCTGTCTCCCCTCCTCTTCGCTCTTTTTATAGAACCGCTGGCTTGTTGGATCCGCTTAGATAATTGTATAGATGGCTTTGGGGTCACGAGAGTGAGCGATAAAATAAGTCTATATGCAGACGATGTGATTCTGTTTCTGGACCAGGGCTGGAAAATCCTCCCGTATTTTATAGAGTTAATTGAATATTATGGTAAATTATCAGGCTATATGATTAACTGGACAAAGTCATCGCTCCTCCCGCTGAACCGGAAAGCTGTAGTTGTAGGGAGCCGAGTTTGTGTTTTGGCTCCTAATGATACCTTAGACTACTTGGGGGTTAAGATTGGGGTTCCTATAAGTAGGTTTTATGAGCTCAATCTGGCCCCAGTTTTGGAGAAAGTTAGGATCAAGGTTGGCGCTTGGCGCAAATTGATATTGGCACAGATAGATCGAATCGCACTGATCAGGATGATTATTTTGCCTATGGTTCTGTTCCCGATGTGTGCTTCTCCTATTTGGATTGATGATATCTTCTTTCATAGATTGGAGACCTTAATTAATGACCTAATTTGGGGCAGGAAGAGGGTGCGTATAAAGCAGAGATATCTATGGTTATCGGAGAAAGATGGTGGGTTGTCACTACCTTTTTTTCAAGGTTATTTTTTTTGTGCACAGATTCAGCGGTGTTGTAATTGGAAAGAGAGTTTACTTTCACGGTATTTGAATAAAGTCTTTAATAAGCCAATAGAGAATATATTTGCATGTTTGGAAATGGGGTTTATGGGAATGAGGAATTCCTTGCTGATCCCTTTCTCAATACAGAGGGTGTGGAATAGGCTGAAGGAGTTTCTTAAAGTCCCCGGCCCGTTTGTTTTCACCCCTCTGTGGGGGAATGGGGGGCTGGAGGAATTTTTCCAAATTACTGATTTTGGTTACTGGTTACGTAATGGCATCAATAGGGTCTCTCAACTATTTTACTTAGGTCGTTTTAAATCACTTTCGGAATTTGGGTTAACTGATACTTAACCATTAGATTTATTTATGTATGCACGTCTGAAACATATATTAGAAGCCTCTAGGAATAGGGGCCGTATTTTTCTACGAGAGAATATATTTTTTGATTATTGTGACGCTCAGAAGGATGAGAAGGTGAAAATATCTAGTTTATATGCTAAACTGCGTATGGCACTGGCAACTGTAACACCTTTTAAAAGCCCAAGTAAATGGGAGCAAGAGTTGAATTGCCCTCCTTTACAGTGGCCCACTATCTATAGGAACGTGAGAAGGGCGACAGTTTCCAGTGCCCATAGATTAATTCAATTTAAGATCCTTCATAGACTGTACTATACGCCCAAAATCCAAGGGAAATTTCCCCAAAATAGGGATCGGGACTGTTGCTGCCCTAAATGTGGATATGTGAATGCGAACTATGTTCATATGCTTTGGAGCTGCAGCAAAATAAAAAAATTTGGGGATGAGATGTTCTCCGCCCTACAAAAGGAATCCTCAATGAATTATAACCCGGGGATCTTGATAGTGATCTTTGGAGACTATGGTTCAGAAACGGAAGTTCCCCCCCAGGTTAGACGGATCTGGATGGGAGGAGTGATGGTAGCAAAAGCTATAGTGGTCAGGCACTGGGGCTCTGTCTCCCAGCCCTCGTCAAGGGAGTGGGGTCTATATTTTCAACAAATTAAAATATATGAGGATATTGAAAGGCAGCGGAGAGTTGCACGCAGAGCCACGTAGAAATAACTAATATATTTGTTGTATGCCGTACTTGATTGCACTGAGGGGAACGACAGCCAATGGGGGGGGGAGGGCTATAAGGATGTTTATGATTCCTATATTATATACATGGTTGTGATGGATACGTGATATATTGCTATATTATATATATTAATGTGATTGATATTGGTATATGTACTAATTTTATTTTAGAAAAAAAAAAGAAAGAAAAAAAAAAAAAAAAAAAAAGAAAAGGCAGGTGCGAGCAAGGCAAGGCATGGCTCAGTTATACCAATTTTGTCAGGAACAATAGGCCCAAATTCCGACCAACTATTGTGAG